>NW_018164841.1:460340-498042 GCF_001263595.1 Phalaenopsis equestris | reverse complement strand
CTTTTTGCTTTAGTTATGGATGGTCTTACTGGACATTTACAGGAGGATGTACCTTGGTGTATGTTTTTTGTTGATGATATCCTTCTCGTGGATAAAACGAGAGAAAAAACCAAGGAAAAACTTGAATTATGGAGGTCTACATTGGAGTTCAAAGGTCTTCATTTTAAGTAGAACTAAAACTGAATGCATGGAATGTAATTTTAGTAGTAATAGATCTAGTGACAGAAGTGTGACTTTGGTTGATCAAATTATTAAAAGGCCTGAACGTTTTAGATATCTTGGGTCTGTTGTTCAAAGCGATGATGATATAGATGGGGATGTTAATAGTAGAATAAGTTGGTTGGTTGAAGTGGAGGAATGCTTCGGGATGGCTGGACTGAAAGGAAAATTTTATAAGACGGTGGTGAGACCTGCAATGCTCTATGGCGTTGCATGTTGGCCTTTAAAAGAGAAGTATAATAATAAGTTAAGTGTTGCCGAGATGAGAATGATTAGGTGGATGAGTGGCTTTACACTTAGAGACAAAATGCGAAATGCATATATCCGTGATAGAGTTGGTGTAGCTCCTGTGACGGACAAAATTAGAGAAAGTCGTCTTAGATGGTTTGGTCACATTAAACATCGACCATCTGATGATCCAATTAGGAGAGTAGATGTTTTAGATTCGACTTGTGTTAAGAAAGGCAGAGATAGACCTAGGAAGACTTGAGCTTATTGTATAAAAAATGGTCTTAATTTACTAGAACTAAATGAAAATATGACACTAAATATGACGCAATGGAGAAAAAGGATTCATGTAGCCGACCACACATAGTGGGATTAAAGCTTTGTTGTTGTTGTTGTTGTTGTTGTAGTCACATTGCTTTAACAATGTCAATCAGATAAATAAGAAGATCGGAACATCTAAGATCAATAGAATCTTAACTAAAATAATAACACAGACTGACTACAAAATGAGTTGTCATATGAAATTTGAAATTTAAGTAGACTGCTAAAATAAATCAATTCGAGGGCTTGTACATGTCCAGTAAATAAGAAGGCTAAAGAACAAATGATAGGGTTTTGAAATGCTACAGCTGTTGTACAAGAGAGTTGTTTTGATTAATGGCATGGTAATACACAACCTGTGAAGAAAGCTAAATAAAGTGTTTTAAATTACTTTCCTTATTTTCATAAGTCCTGTACCACAACCGCCCTCATGCTGATAATATTCCACAAATTTTATGGAAAGCTGTTGCTCAATCCCGAAATTACTAAAAGCTTTATAATTAAAAATTATAAAGGCAACAAAGTTCAACATCTCTCAGATGAAGTCAATTACATCTGAATTTTCAAGACAAGCAGATTGAAGACAAATGCAACAAAAAAACAAACCTCTCAGGGAGAATTAAGTTTGTAAGAGTTAAGTTATAGTTTAACATAAAAATTCTGAAGAAAATTTACGACAATGTTTAAAGTTGCGCCAGGAAAGCTATTAGATTAACAAAAGGTTTAGACGTCATTATGCACAGTGTAGTAAAAAGAACAATCTAGGAAGAAAATATATAATACTACCAAATAAAAGGAGTAAAATTACATAGAAAAGTAAAAGAAAACAAAAAACATCATACCCGTCAGGGAAATGATAACCTTTTCCAGGCTTTAAATGAGATAAGCCAACATTGTGCATACAAATATCCAATAAATGGCCAGCAGAATGAATCCTGCAACATCCCGTATAACAATTCATGGATTCAAATGATGCAACTATATGAAATAAAGACTTCTAAATTGTAATTTACTGGTAGTAGGTCATAGATAGTCAAATGAAACCATAAGTCATATTTAATGTAAATCATCTGCACAAAGAGTTGTTCAAAATTCTCTACATGTAACTACCTATAATTGGGGATATTCTCAAAATCTAGTGCCTCTGAGCATAACCGCTATGCATAAAAGCCGTGTACAAGCAAGATAAATAGACTATTAACAATTAAATGGCACAAAAGAGAGAGAGGTGCTAGAGAGGCAAAAAATCGAGCCAAACATGAACACACCGATCCCGTGAAATTTCAAACACACGCCAATTTTGAACAAAATTAAATTTAAACGAGCCGAATATGAGCCACGCGTCAGCTTACTTGAGCTATGTTCATTGACGACCCTAAATTGTTTGTTGCTTTGTCAGATTTAACTTGTTTTTCATATTCTTGTTTGTGTTCAGCTAGAAATTTGCTTATTTAATTTAACTAGAAAGAAGATTTAGGAAGTTGGATTCAAACCTGCATGATTCATATGCAATAAAAAACTCAAAATCACATGACTACATGAGCAGTGGTGATTTAAAATTAGATATAAATACATATAATCTATTATTATATAAACAATATATATAATTTATATTTTTTGCTAAAACGAGCCAAACCTGATCGAACAAAGAGTTGTTTGTGTTCGACTCGCTTATAATTCGAGCTTAAAAAATTTGATCGTGTTCAGCTCGCTTATTTAATGAACAATTCAAAAAAGAGCTACTTAATGAGCCAAACTCGAGTTGTTAGCAAATAACAAGTTTTTTTAACAACCCTAAAGCACTTCCTAAACTCAACATGAAAGAAATAGACTTGAGGAAGCTATGATGATGACCTTAAATTAGCCAAGAAATAAGATCCTATGCTAAGAAAAGCAATTGATTGATGAGGTGAGTGCTTGATAAGTCGTGAAAGATCATACAAAGAGGTTACAAAAAAGAAAAATAATGGCAACAGTCATACCGGCTTTCTATTTTTTTTGGAGGTGAGTGGGGTTAAGGTTTTAGACCATGGACCTCTACTTAGAAGATTAAAGAAGACAACACACAACCAAGTAGTTGGTGGTGACATATACCAGCTATTACTCATAGAACCTTCTATAATATATTTTTTTTTCTAAAATTATAAAAATGTTATTGGGTCCCTTAAGAAGGATTTTGTGCCTAATCTAGAAACATTTTTCTTAATAAAAAAAAAATAATCCAAATATGTTTAGGCCATCATGAGAAAATAGCTAAAGGATCCTTTAGAAAATTTTTAATTTTAAAAACTTACTTAAGTTAGACAATAAAAAGAGCAGTAACAAAATACCTATGTAATTTCACATTTTATAAAGCTGAAACATTTTATGCCAGACACATCCGGTTTTCATTGATGACATTGAAATGGATAATTACTGATCCATATATGCAAATCAGATTTACTCAATTTTGAAGAAATCTTGTTTAAAACGAGTCCTGAGTTCTAGACAGCTTTGTTGAGTTACCTTAACAAAATGGCTTAAGCACCAAAACTTTGGGCAGCCTAGTTTGATTGCAAATCCAGAAATTTGAAACTGTATAAAAAATTTTAGATATCACTTTCCTTATCAGCATAAAATCTCAATCTTACACTTATAATTCATATAGAAATAATGTCTTAATAAAAAGTGATACTTCACTGAACTAAACAAATAACATGAAGTACGAAATTGATCTTCATTCATATAGAAATAATGTTTTAATAAAAAGTGATACTTCACTGAACTTGACAAATAACATGAAATACGAAATTGCTCAGTTTTATTCCATTATTTGACCCATATATTCACAACTCCAGTAAAATTACATAATATTAAGTATATATAATCAATAGCAAAAATTTTGCTACACACTTAATTACAATAAAATCCACGCACACAAATTAATGAGGTGGCATTTATAAACACACGGATCGATGAGGTTACATGCAAGGAGCCGATCTAGCTAAAATTCATGGAGATTAATTTCGTGAGAACATGGATTGATGAAGTGGCATGAAAGAGGCCGATCTAGCCATAATTCATTGAGATTGGTTCCTAATTTATTATATGCATTAATATCTAACCTTAAATTGATGTTAGTTAGTCAAGAAGCATCAATTTGCTAACAAAAAAAAATGATGTCATTGTCTGTTCAATGTCTTCATAAATATATTTGCAATGTAAAAATTCATAGAGATGTGAAAAAGAGAAATCATATGAGTATTGGAGGCTTCCTGAATTCAAAGACAATCAAGTGTAATATGTGTGTTACACCTGCTTGATAGCAAGATGTCACTTAATACTACCAAAATGAAGAGTGAGATTTTCTTGAGGAAAATTGAGTTCAGATAAAATTCTATATTGCCAAATAATTTTGTACATGTTGGCATTTTACGATATTAATATTACATAGATGATTTAGAAACTAAAGTTATTTCTTACACTTAAATGAGATCAAGGAATTACAAAATTTTATACACCATTTTGTGACAGATCAACAAGTGTCAAGACAACCTACTAACATGCATAGGAAATGTGTTGATTAGGCATTTAATTTTAATCATTTCTATGTTAATTTTACGTTTTTTGGAGGTTTATGTGATGTGATTGCAAGATTCAGGGAAGATGATTCATTGGAGCTGGAAATCCATAATTGTGCTAGTGTGGGAGTAGTGACTAGGCACCAACTCTGGGCGCCTAGGCGCCCATGGAGGCTTATTTTCAGAAGTTTTTGTCACCAGACAGAGATCACAAAAAGTAGAGTGGCACTTAGGCACTACATCCGGGCGCCTAGGCGCCGAAAGAGGGGTCAACTCCAACAATTTTTCATCCACCGGACATAGAGCATTGAAAATGGGCGACTTGATAGTGACACCTAGGCACCACAGTCTAAGCACCTAACTTCCTATTTCATGCTTAGCGCCTAGGCGTCAATTCATGCACTTTGGTGGTTTCTACAGTTCATACATGATGTTTTGCAAAGAGAATTATAAGGCGTAGAACAACGAAATGAAGATTTTTATACTGTTCTTGCACGCAATTTTAGAGAGCAAACATCCTTTTGGAGAAAATCAGCGAAGAACACCCATCCAACAAGTTCTTGAGAAAATAGTGTTTGTGAGAGTTTGTGAGACTTTGTGCTTGTATTTTCATCATTCCATTCAAAATAGGAAGAAAATAAGTATTCAAAGTTGCTAGAATTTCATTGGATTTAATCCGTTAAACTTCTAGTGTATGATAACCCATTTCAATAAAATGTTTGTGTTGATGTGTACAAGCATGTGCCGTGAGTGATTCTTCATTTCTCCTTTGAATTGGAATTATGATAATGATAGAATTAAATTGATTATGTGATTTGCATTGGAATTCATGAATAGTGTTGAGTTGTCCTTACAAACTTAATTTACTTTTTTTTCTTGGCCAGTAGAAAAGTTAATACTCATCGTGAATTTTGAGGTCTGGGACGATACTTAGTGGAACGTTTAGGTTAACCACACCGATTTAGGGGAATAGGGATATTGCTTTTACATTTGTGCAAATTTGAAGGGAGGAGTTTTATCTTGGATTGCTCACTAGATTTAGAGAACTAACCTAGTAATGGCTGATCTTTTTTAGACGCCTAGAAGGAGATATGAAAGAGTGTGAATCACCTACTCAATTATAAATTCCGAAAAACCAATTCAAGGAAGAATTTTCTTGCATCTAGTCTCTTGATAAGCTCACCTAGCTAGCTTAGGAAATCTTGTTTTTGAAAATAAAGATAGAGAGTTTACTTAAAACAGAAAACTTCGCGCTTTTAGGTTAGGACCGACGTCAGTAAATTAGAACTTTTTCATGTTAAAATTTAGCTCGCTCCCTGTAGAATAGATAAATGAAACTTAATTTTGTGTACAGCTTGTACAACACATATACTTGCGTGATTCATCACTGCATCATCACATTTGGTTCGTATCAAATTTTTTGCAACATTGCCGAGGAGCGATGTTGAATTCCAAATTAAAAAAATTTTAGTCGAAACATTTGGGTCTAGACTAGAAAACTATAGTGTACGCATCATTTGCAGTTTAGTTTTCATTTACAGTTCTTATAAAAAAAATAAAAAATATTATGTTGTGTGTTCTATTTATTACAAATTTCGTGCACTTGTGTTATTTTATTTCGACTATTGTAAATCATTGTATGATCTATCTACTTTGTCATTTCAGCACGTTTGTCAACTTAAATTTCCTGCTTTTGGTAATTTGTTTGCTTGTATTTATTTTAATCTGTTAGCTTAGGTCAATTTGCTAGATCACTCCAGTAGTGCATGTGTACCGTTGGAACATCTAAACTAATGTCCTGCGATCCTGAGTTAGAAAAAACAAGAAAAAAAATCAAAAAATAAAAAGACTTAAAAAAGGACTAGAAGAGAAGGTACACTTACCCCAGGATGAAAATCATGCATCTGGGCCATATGGAATGCCTAGAACCCTTAAGGAATCTGCAAACGCAACAATATATGAAATCCACTTAAGTATCAACACCGCTGCCGTATAAGTCAATTCATTCAAACTAAATCCCGCCATCATTCAGATGATACAAAATAACTAGTTTGGGCAGACACCCACGGAAGGGCATAACCCCCATATAGCGAGCATTCTTGAACTATGCACCACATTTCGCTACAAGAGTGTCTCCAACAACGTTATTAGGCCAGTTTTTTCCCTTCTTACTAAGGGATATGGCTAAAAATGTAGCTTAATTCATAAGCCACGGGTTCCATCACTACTCGAAAAAAACTATCCCAGAACATTACTGAAAGATTGCTTATGATATGATGGCAAAAACATTGTTGAAAGATAAGATTATAGTATGCAGAAGAATCACAGATATGGGGGAGCCTTATCTCCATATGATCGAGAAAGAGAGATTGTTGTGGGTCCTTCCCACCTGAAGTCAACTGCCTTCATTGAATACCAAAATTTGATTTTCAACTGAAAAAAAAAGAAATAAAACCACCAAAAGTTAGAAGAATCCAATTTTTCTGCGCTTCCATTAGACTTTCCCTCTGCTCTCTCTAGTTGTGGTTCGCGAACACAGGAGGCCAAAGCGGCCTCGCTATTTTCGGTGGCAGCAATTAGCCTGATGACTTTGAGGCATTCGGCGACAGTAATTCTTCTCACTACTTCGAGGATTTCTTGGCAGCCGCATGAAAGAAATCCGGAATAAGGAGATTTCATTTCTCTTGAATTTGGTGAGATTAGCAAACCATTGTGTTTGATGGAGTTGATGTATACCACATATTTAGTGATGGTTGATTATCGATTTCCTCTAGTAGTGTTCTATAGAAAAAGTTTGTGTACCCACTAAACTGATTAGTGAAGAAATTTAAGTAGTTTATGGGTCTCGTGGTTTTTATTCTATTTGAGGCAGTTCCATGCTAAATTGGTTTTGTTTATTCTTGTCATTTGTTTAATCGCTTTCACTGTGTGGTGTTTGTGGTGTTGTGAATTTTTGGCTTGCCTCAATTTGATCCACACAAAAAATTAATTCAATCCAAGATCACCAAAAATTTGAATGTCTAAAAACGATTATGCAAACATGCAATAAATATATCCATGAATGCAAACACATACAATTTAACTCAACTTTGAGCTAGTTTGACCTGGTTTAAGCCCATATCAGCCCAAATTCAATTAATGCCAGTTTTTTCATGGTAGCTTGTTTTGCATAGCTGACCCCATTCATCTTACCAAAAGTTCATCCAATTTTTTAACAAACTTCAAAATTTCACTCAAATTCATGGTATTAGGCTACCCTAATATAATTGCATAAAGCATGCATTAGTTTTGATTAATGGCTGGTAAGAAGTGATCATTATCCTATATAGTGCTTTCATGCATCCTAAAAAGTAAAGGTAATCAGAATGAGTTTTGCCATAAGAATGAAAGGATGCTGGACAAAATAGTAGAACAGCACAGTATTTAAGCACAGAATTACCAAGAAAATATTCTCATTACTCCCAAAAAATAAAAAAAAATAAAAAGAACCTGGAATTGAGATCACGTCGTTGTGCATCGACTTGTAAGGTAACTTCTTGTCTCTCTTTGAGGTTGGATTCACAGTTAGCTTGAGAGTTATCAATGTATCCAAAATGAAAGACCTAATAAATTAAGCGCCTTACTTAATATGGGCTAATATGGTTTTTGTACAGCATTCAAAAAAGACAAAATTGTGGAGCATTTAACAGTTCAAGTAATAGCACAAACAAATTGCGTATTGGCCATTCTAAAGAAATGCAACATGCGCTAGATTGCTAGCTCCTTATTAACATAACCTGCGTGCTTCCAAGGACAATAAGCCTGCCATTTTACGGTTAATTTAAATCTTTTATCCAACAAACTAAAATATTTATATTTCACTAAACATATGCATATTATGGGGATAAAAAAATATAAAACAAAAAAAAAGTGTAAACTGTGCATGCATAACATTTTTCATGTCAAATGTTTTCATTGATCCACATAAATGCCACTTTTTTATATGTTTCATCCTATTTGATCCAATGAACTGCTAAACAAATGAAGCAAGGCCTAAAATTATGAAATCCTGCAACTTTTTACTCCAATGATATCCCAAAAAAAAAAAAAAGTGCAACGCTTCAGACCAATGATTGTGTCATGACATACTACAACTCTTGAATCTAATGATTGCCTCAAGGATATAAATCTCTGCCTATAAATTCACTGGATCACATCTTTAATCCATTAAAAAAAATATCTGAGCTATTCTCCTCAGATTAGGAACTCTAGGATAGGCATGGAGATCACTTTGAGAGGAACATTTTTCCCAAATTCATATTAGTGTTAGGGTGTGTTCTTGATATTTAGATTCATCACTGATCATTAAATTAACTTACGGTAAAAAGCAAATTGTTTCAAGTGATTTTACACCTGAATCAGAAGTGGCCCATTGTTGTTCAAAATTCTCTTCTAGTTGTTGAATAGATGAACAGCATGTAATAGTTTCTCTAGTCCCCTCCAAGTGCTGAGAGAAGGTTATGTGATATTGTTTTTTCGATGGAACAAGACAATGTGCAAAGATGATATGGTACTATCAGGACATTCCTAGAAGCCATACAATTTAAGTTAACATAGAACCTCTAGAAGTTTGTAGTTCATTAAAGCCGGTGCTAACAGTGTTTCTCCGTACAACATAAGAATGCAATCAGCTTTATATTAAAGGCAACCTGTACTGAGCACATTATTTTCGGCAGCTAGAAAGGAGATACAGCAGTGAAACAACATCCCAATTAAGCGTTTTCAAAAATCGCTGGGAATGGACAACAAACATTCCATTAATTTTTTCACTAATATGCTATGTTTTAGTGGAGCTCTACCTTACAGACCACTGGCGACAAGGCACCAGCTGGCTGCCACCCGCTGTTGCTTGGTGGCCACTTCCTGTTGGTATCGCCCACAGGCTGGCCATTGGCCACTGCTGCATCTTGCCACCCACCCACTATGCACTACCCACAGCAAGCTGACTGCCCCTGCCAGGTTTTATATTGATTCGCTACAAACTAAATGCAAAAAAGTAATCTCATGTATTTATTTTACACCTAACAAAATAACTAAAAAGTATTTCAAATTCATTACATTCTTTTTACACTGCATTCCTTTTTCAGCAAATCGAGTAACCCCTAAGTCAAGTTAATCAAGTCATTATGATAGCCAAAATTGTGTTCAACAAGTCATTGTTGTAAATCGGCTTGCATAGTTTACAACTCAGAACTCACTGGGCCTGAAGCAGCCCAAAGCCTCAAGTTGCCCAAAGTTGAATTTCATCAAGTTGCCCAAGATCAAGCTTAACTCAATTCTCATTACAAAGCTATTAAATGGCCCAAATAACTCACAAAGCCGCCCATCTGTTAAGGTGATTCTTCCAAAATAGCTAAATATTATCTGAGATACTCACCAATCAAATAAAAATCCCCATTTGAAGAATAAGGCAAGTGTATTTCCCTCAATTCGAAACTCCGCCTAAAACTTTGACCAACAGTTGACTTCAAAACAAATCGTTCAAGTATGAGTTAAATTTATGTATTTTCTATTTAAATATACAATTTAGCTAATTTTGTAACACTAATGTTGATCTTCGCATATAAATAAGAAGTCACTAGTCAAGCTCGAGCACATCAAACATGAAATTGTCCTATTGAAAGTTAAAATACTATAACCATAATCTATAGGATTCCCTTTAAAATGTCTCTCACTCTAAGCTGATTTATTATAGTTTAGAAGGCTCACCCTTCTCTGCTTGAGAAAATTCATAATTTTTTTCATAAAATGTTATTGTGATTATAGAACGGGTCAAACAAGATCAATAGAACTGAAGAGTAGAGACATTTTTTTCTAAGGATGGCACGAAATTTTAAGTAGCTCACTCCAACATGCTTGTCCTTTTCACCTTGATTCCATGTTTTAATTACATGTGCACTGGCTCGGTTAGTAATTATAATGATAGTTTAGAATTGATTAATTGGCAGGTCACTTTTGATCTTGAAAGTTCATAGATATGATGGCAGGTATTATGTATTAATGGGTGGTTAATGACTCCTTAGAAGTCTCGTATTTCCATAATTACTCTCCATTTGAGAGTATTAGGACATAAATAAATGAAATGAGGTAAGCCTCTCTCTATATTTCTGGTTCCTTCTTCTCCAAAACCCCAAATTTAGCTAAGTTGTCATCTGCAAGTCTGCCGTCCATAGCAATCCCAGTAACGGCGTTGTATAATATAACTGCTTAATATTTTTATAGAAGATTTTATTTGCAAAAATTCTGCTTCTAAGTAACTCCACAGACTGTTTTCCTGACAAAGTTTATATGACCTACTACAAGTGCAACTAAAAAGATCAGAGAAACAAATACTACTCCAAAACAAGATACCCTTGCTAAGATCATATCAAAGATGGTGTTTCGCATAATTATTGTAGATACTCACCACCCCATTGTTGGACCGGACATCCTCCACCACGAACGTGAAGCCCGAACAGAAAATGACCCCTTTGTCAGCCGGCTGCCCACCACCCTGAGGGTGGAAGATGGTTGAATCAAGGATCATCGCCAATCGGCCATCTACCTATAGTTAACAAAAAAAAGAATTTAGCTGCATGAAATGAATACATTAGGATTTTTCTCAATTAAAAGCGCTACAAGGTTGGGGGAGAGCGGACTGAAACCTGCTCGAATGAGAGGAAGATGGCGGTGGACTGAAGCACGTACATGTCCTCGAAGTAGGCAAGCTTCGTTGGACTCTGCTTCGCCATAGTCGTCGTCAGCCTTGTCGTTCAGGCACCTACTAGCTGGTACTTGTACCATCGCAAACGAGGTTCAGAAGGAAACCACTTTGAAAGTGCCCGGCGGCTCAAACATATGCTCTCGCTTCTTAATTTCCAAAAATGGGTAAATAAATAAATAAAAGGAGACAGACTAAAATATTACATCCCAACGCCGGACAAAAAGTTATAAGTTATGTTTAAGTCTAATGAAAATATGTCACATGTTTATTCGGGTCTCAAAGTCTAGACCCGTTCGGCACTTCAGCCCCACCCGCTGATAAAATTTTGTCGAGCAACCCGTCCAACATTCATCGCCCAAGAAACCAAAAAGTACCTTTTGTTGAAAGTGAATCCCGCCCAAAATTGATTTTTGGCAATTTCTTCTTCCGCCAGTCCACTAAAGACGCATTTTGTCGCGTTGCGTTTTATTCTTGCCTTTGGTGCAGATGCGATAGATTTCTCTCACGACAAAGAAATAGTGGTGATGAACTCATGAAATAATGTCAATGAGTTTCAATTAAAAATGAGTTTTGTTTAGTTTAATTTTGGTGTGTTTTTTTTATTAGTTTCGTGTTATGCTATTGTTAGTTAGTTTTTAGTTAGTTTGGGTGGTATTTTGGCATTATGGTAATGCTTAAGGTTGTTATTTTTTGTTAAAGGCTTAAAATTACTCCGGTGTTATGACTGTTTTTTGTGGTGTTATGATTTTGTTAGTTTATTATTTTATTAATGTTATTCGTATGTTATTATGGTGTTTAATTCTTTTGGTGATGTTATTCTGGTTTGTTATGTGTTATTGTTTAATTTTTTGTTATTGTAGTGTTATTGAGGTATTATTGTTGTGTCATTGTTGTGTTACTGTGGTGTTGGTATTAGTGTGGTGTAATTGTGATGTTATTGTTGTGTTATTGTGATGTTATTTTGGTCTTGTTGTGTTGTTGTATGTTTGTGGTGTTATTATGGTGTTAGTGTGGTTAGTGTGATGTTGTTGTCGTCGCATTATTATAGAGTTATTATTATGTTAGTGTAGTGTTATTGTTATGTTACTGGGTGTTATTGTGGTGTTAGTGTGGTGTTCTTTGGTGTTATTATGGTGTTTTCTTTATATTGGATCATCGTTAAATTGTTGTGCAAATTTGCAGTCTGGATATGTGTGCAGTGATGCAATAGCAAAGAAGTTTCTCTGCACCGTTGCTCACGATGATCAAGAAGCATTTTATGTTGTCGGTTTGGCTGCCCACATGGGGCGAGCATGGTCAGCCAATGATAGTCGGCACGACCATGCTCCCTTTATCAGTTGTTGATTTCCTAAAGGTAGCCCAAGGTTAGGAATCTCATGTGTGGCCGTCCTATGCACAGTCGAGTGATTTCCCACTGTGAGTTCTAGGTTTATATCCCAATGGGTTGGAATCCCAATTTCCTATGGCTTTGAAGATCCCAGCCTTCCTCAGAGGGGTTGGAGAGTTTGATCTTAAAGGATTTGTACACCATTTTGGGCTTGATCAAGTGTTGTTTTTTAGATGATTTGTACACTATTTTGGGCTTTATTAAGTGTTGTTTTGGAGAAGATTTATACACCACTTTAGGTTGATTACTTGCTATTTTGGAAAGAGTTTGAGTTTGTTTTGGCCAAGTATTCTCGCTATTTTAGCTCAAAATTATTGTTGTTTTAAAAAGAATGTGGATGTTATTGTTCATATCTATAATAACTTGTTGCATAGTATTTGAGAGCTTTGTAGTTACTAATTTGATCACGTAATTTGATTCTCACTACATGATATGCATGAGCAAGGTGACAGATATGAATAAACTAAAGTTTGGGTGTTAGAGAAATGTAAACACATAAGAATTGGGTAGTATGAGTGCAAATCTCTTTAACCTTCTTACATGTTTACTATAATACCAGTTGTGGAGGTGTTCAGTTCAAAATAGAAGTATTCATAATGTAATAGTATTTGTGATGAAAGGGCGCTATACAGATCATCAAGTGGGGCTATAAGATGGAGGTTTCATGGGTAAGAGCAATGATGATACAAGCATCTAAGTATGTATGATGACAGTATTGTACCTCCTAACCCCGAGGACCTCGCGTGAGGGTATAGGATTGACATTATTATCCTTCAACATTGGATAAAGAGTTGGCTTTGCTCTCAGGGGCTGCTAGTGATCCTAGTCAACAATGTGACTAACTCACGAACTGTCTGATTTATAAAATGTAGAAACATAAAATATAACATATTTTTTGATAAAATTTCTATTTTGCGTGTTAAATGAAAAGCTTAAATTATTTATATGCATGATAAATTAAGAATTATGAATGCTACTTTTTGCAAGTTCATGTGTCAGTCACATAGACTGGGTTGGGTTCAACCTCCCTTAATTGTCTTGCTGATAGCTTTTACCCTATGTTGGGTCTCACAGACATGATGCTAACAAAGTCATTAGGGCTTTGATTCTGATATGAGTCCACTCCCAACTTAAGTTTTTATACCCAGTTCTGATCTTCCATAAATATGTAACTTTACTTTTATATAGACATATACACATGTCTTTTATACTTGTTTAATCTTTCATAATATTTGTAAGCTCTACTTGTAATGCTAACCTCTTTCAGCAGCGACATCACAAGCTGCGAAAACGTACGCCATCTTTCCTTTTTACTGCACTTTTTTTCTTATTGTGTCTTGTTGTACATATTTTTTTTATACATGCAATGTTATTATTCTGTTATTTACAATACCTGTAAAAGACCCCTACTGTAGATGATAGTAGGCCACCTGTTTAGGAGGAACACTATAACAAGGCTCTGTTACTCAACAATAATAACAAACATCAACATAAATACACATGTCAAAATCACAACATTACAATAAAGAACTCAGAGCGAGCTTTCTGGGAAGCAACATGAGGATGCAAGCAGTAGCAGAAGACCTTCAGGTTGCGACCGAGACCACAACAAGAAGCGCAAGGTGATCCTCAACTAAACTTTCTGTAGTTTTAAATAACATACGCTCTTAGGACTTCGAGGTCGTTCTCCTAGCACGACGTAAATTCTCATACGATCATTTAGGCTTTTGTATGACTGTATTTCGTACTATATAAGCCTTGACTCTTTTAGGATTTTGATGTCGTTGTTTAGTACGACATAAATCCTCATATCTTCTTGGGTCATTTGCATGATCGTATATTGTGCATATATAAATCCTAAAATTCTAATAAATGACAGGAGTAAAATAATAGGATAGCTTAGGAAGTCATTAAGATCCTTTACGGATCTGTGACATCCCCTACTTATCATACCTTTGACCTTTAAAATAATTGTTCTTATTTGGTTCATGCCCACTTGACTTTTCCTACGAGCAACCATGAAAATTCAATTTTAAAATCTTGAAGACAAAACCACTTATCTTAATCAAAAGTTTTCTTAAGTGACTTTGGTCATTTAAGATGTAATTAACTATAGGTGTTTGATTCTATAAGGAATTAACCCATGTAAAATAAAATCTATCTAATCTTTATATTAGGTAGGAGAATTGTCGGTCATACAAAAGGTTCACAGACCAAACAAATGTCATGGATTATTTAGTTTTTATAATCGAGTCTGTCGATAAGTAGCATGTCTATCTCTGGGGTGGTGTATTACGCGTAGTGTTGTGCTCGATTATTTAGATTATTAGATATTTGAGATCTGTTTGGTCTCATATATTTTCAAAATTAAAATATTATTTTTTTTCAAAATCAAAATTATATATATATATATATATATATATAATAGCACAAGTGATATACCATCTCGAAAAATAAGCGTACCACTTAAATTAAACTAAATTCCAATTGGCGACCGACACCAAGAGGCTCATTCTTATTGGTTCAAACCTTTTTAGCTGTGGATCCCCTCCATTTCTCCCTTTTTTGATTAAATCATCACAACCCATTTTTTAAATCTAACTCTCCTCTCCTTCTTGGTTGTTCCCCTCCTTGTAAATACTTTTCCCTCCAGTTCTCTCCATCACTAACTCCCCGATCGTGAGCCCCATGATCCCATTTTCTCCATTCATTCCCTCCCTCTCCCTCTCTCAATTCCCTCAATTCCAAGCATCAAATCAAAATTATCCCCACTTTTCTCAGCAAAAAATGAGGGAAGCAACATAAACTGTGAGGATCGAAGGCCAAGGAAAGAAGCAAGGATCAAAATCAAGGAAGAAATTCAAAGGCAAGAAGAATTCAATTAATCCAGGAAGACATTCACACAAGAAAAGATATAATTTTTTTTATAATGTAAATTCAAAAACATTCCAATCTCTTCATGTTTAATTTTTTTTTGTTTCTATGTGTTAAATTTTGAAATCCCTCATGTTTCCTTCAAAATTTTTCAAAATCTTGCATGTTTCTCCATCCAAATCAAAGGGCTTTTTGTCTATGTGTTTATGTGTGTTACTTTGTGAAATTAGCATATTTATATTATCCATTTAGTCAAAACTGAAATTTCATGTATGTAACCATTGGGCTTTTGGTTTAATTTTCTTCTAATTGGTTTATTTAATATTGCTACATCTAACTCAACATATTATCATGCCCTTCATGTCAAAACTGAAACAATTACATTTGTAACCATTGGCCTTTTCATTATTCTATGTTCTATTGTGTTAATTGCAAGTTCCCTCTCTTTAATCATCAAAAAACGAAATGTTTTCTCCATTTAAATCCCAAAATTTATTGTTTGTTTGACGCTGCATATTCATGCGTTCGGCGTTTTCGTAACGTTGTGGAGGTGTTTGTTTAACGCGTTGGGGCCCGTGGTCGAGTAATGCACGTATGTTAAAATCTGTTCGATCGTTCGCCACTGGAAAAGTCTCGCGTTACGCGTTTAGGCTCAACTTATTACTCCTCAGCCCCTCGATCTCGTCTCCTCTGTCGCTGCCCTAGCTGTGTGATTAAGCTTCCCTGTTCTCGGCTCTCAATATCGTGCACCCCTCCCCTCTCCCAATTCCCGTTCGTTAGGTGGTGGATTGAAAGGTACCTTTTCTTCACGCTCCCTCATTGCATTTTCTTGAAAATTTTCTGAGAAGTTTGGTGGTGGATCGAAAAAATTCTTGAGTTCTCCATGTATACGGAGAAGGCACGCTGTATATTCTTCAGAGTTCTATGATCAAAATATTTTTTCCCATCTTTAGTAAAGAAAGTGATTTTTCATGGGTTTTGTGCTGCCTCTGATGAGCTAGATGGTGGGAGCCATAAGATTCTTGAGCTAGATGGTGGATTTTGTGATATTTATTTGCTAGTACTGCAATTATTATATGCCCGCCGTTGGAAGCCATAAGATTCATATGATGAATTACATGCTTTCCCCTGAATTACATACTTTAGAGAAATGATTATATAAGCTTTCCCCTGTTCTTTGAGAAGCTAAATATTGAAATTGAATATTTTAATATTTCTCATTCTAGTTATAATTGTATTTATTTTTATTTTATTTCTTCTGATATTCACAAAAGTGTGAGCACTTTATGCCATCTTTTTTAACTGATTTGTGATGATTTGCGTCTTTTGTTTTATCTGTTTATGCGCTCATTTAGTTCTGTTGCTGACAGTTTTACCAAACAGGAGCAGAATGATAATTTATCCAACAACAACTATCAATAAGTTATTTTGAATAAGCTCTCCCAAACAACAAGACAACTTATTCTGATAATCTACAAATTATCAGATTATCAGAATAATTTGTTTATCAGCAGGTTATAAATAATCAAAAGCTGTCCCAAACAAACCCTTAAAGCCTATATGTATAACCTACCCATGATATAATGTTTTAATCCCTTAGAGCATCTAAACATAAAGTCTTAGGGTGTGTTTGGAGCAGCTTGTGCTTATCCTGAAACGCGGCCTGCGGGTTCGACCGACGGGTTGCGTTTAGTGTAAAGCGGGGTTCGACCCGCGGCTTGCGTTTAGTGTAAAAACTCAACCGTGTTTTCAGATAAACTGCCGAAATGTGTTTTCTGAACTGTGAGACGACGTTTTGAAAATGTCATCCGCACTTATAAGCTGCCCAAATGGTCCCTTAACTATTTTAAATTATTTTATACACATTATAATGTTACTTGCAGTTTTAAATTAAATCTAAACACCCTTAATTTACCTAGGTCGAAACTTGCAAAACATTTCTCAATTCCCCTCCTAGTCCACTATGCCAAACCTTAATTACCCTTTAAAACCTTTTTAAATATTTCCAAATCTACTAAATTTACCTTGCCTGAAGCTTTTACGCACTAGATGATTTAATTATCCAACTTAATAGCCTATGCGAAATTTAAATTCTAATTAAATAACATAATTAACTCATTAATAGTTCAATTAATAATTTAAACTCTTAATTAACTAATTAATAGCTTACTTGAACTGTTAAACCCCTAATTATCCCATTAATAATATAATTGGTTGTTTTTTTAGTATTTTCTATCTAATTGAACTCCAAATTTGATATACTTATAGTCAAATCGAGCGTCTGAACGAAAAAAATCCAAAGAGCCCATGATCACATAATTTCGAGGCCATTAAGACTATATTTAATTAATCTCTGATAATAAAGCAAAACCAACGTAGGTCGTTTGATCGTTATATGATTATTTGCTAAAGGATGAAAAAACCCCTCATTTAGGGCCTATAAATAAACCTCCTCTATTTACTTGGAGGAGGGAAGAAGGTAGTGAGAAAAAAGAAGCCATTTTCTTGTGTTATTTCGGACCAAAGACTCGATGATAACTTACAACCTTTGCAATCGCTAACCACCGCTTGTCGGCTACGGTCAACCACTGACATAAGCATCCCTACTCGTCGTCGATGGCAAACCTTACAAAGTAATGAAATACCCTAAATATTGTTCAACGAAGTACCTCAAACAAGGTGCATAAAAAACCCAACAATAACTTTAATAACAATTGTGTTCAATTGTTGTACAGCAAACATTTCGGCATACAAGCATTGTACTTGGAAAAGTCTTACAGCCAGTTTTCAGTTGTGTAAAAATGGGTTTATCATTGTACTTACAAACTTATAGTGAACCATTTTAATTGGGGTAGACCTCTTGGTTTTTTCCTTTTTGAGGTTTTCCAAATAAAATTTATGTCGTCTTCCCTTTTTTTTATCATGTGTGTATGTGTGATGAATTTTATATAACACTGAAACGTTAAATAATTACTCTATTGCTGTAAATTTTCTGGCATGCAACAAATATCTTGAACCTTCTATTTATTTTTAAAATCTTAATAATTTAATTTTCAGTTAAATAGAAATTAAAATCAAACCAACAACTAAATATTAATACTGACATTTCGAAAATAAATAATTAAAAATGCAATTTTGAAACTGAACCAAATCAACCACTCTATTTACTTCTATTCTTTTTTTTTTTTTTTAATTTTAACTAAATAATATACACCTACCATGTTATATTTTTTTATTACACCACTAAAAAGAGCACCATGCACCATCACCTTCACCCTCTAAGAAATTTATTTATTAAGCACGATGACATTATAAGACAAAGTGGCAAGGTGTAATCAGAATTTATAGCCAAATAAATAATAATAATAATTACAACAAAAATGCAATTGTGCAACATCAAGTGAAGCATCTATTGATAAATCACAAAAGCTTAAAGCAACTAAGGTAAATCCAGGTGAAGGAAAAAGGCAGCTTGTACGAGTGATAGAAGTCATAAATAGAATAGAACAAAATAGCTATAGAGCATACCAACAAGAAGGTGGTGGTCTAAAGAGACCCCGAATAGAGCACGTGTAATAAGATGTGAAGTATCGACGGGGCCTCTCAGGGACTGGAGAACTACTTTTGGGTTTGGTATGGGGAATGAAACCACCTCGATAAAATCCAAGGCTTGCGATTGTCGCCTCCAGATTGGCCTCGTACTCAAAGCCTACTTCGTCTGGATCCGTGCTCCGGCCAAACCCTCGTTCTGCGCCTATTAAGGGATCTGAGGACATCCGGCTGGATATTCCCCTCTCAACAAGGTCAATGAAATCCAACGCGTTGGACCGATGATCTTCTTGAGCCCCAAACGATTCTTCATTCAAAATGGACTCAATATCAGATCCCAGAACATAAGGAGTTGCAGCATCGCCGCTCTCACTTCACCTGTTGGAAAGGAAGGCTTTCTTTAAGTTAAGGTTAGCTCATCGGTCATAATCTGATGAATAATGATAGTCATTTCAGAGGTAGAAATGAGAAGGCATGAACCTGGAGTCTTCTTCGGAGGCACAGTTTCCCCCTCCTTTAGTGGTTTCTTCATTCCTGGCTCCTTCATGGAAGCCTTAGCCACCTTATTGATTAGTCGCTTCAACCCCTCGCTATCCGATGCAACCCAAAACTCTTGGGTCATCTAGTCATACCTGCTTGGGTTCAATATTCTATTGACTATGTCCTCACGAATATACTAGACAAATGAGAGACTATTTCCTTTGAGAGATGATGCCAAGCCCACATCTGTAGAGAGAGACTTTGTCACTTATATGGTTCCTCAAAAGGGCGAGTGATAATTCCCCAGTCTTTCGCTGATGTCAGAAGAAAGTTGGTTCTTAACCTTGTTCTCCAATTTGATTAGTCGGATCTTTCTATTCAATGTAAAATTCACAAAGCTGTCCAGATCAACCCTAAATGAGAACACATGAGAGAAAAACTCTGATGACCAAAGGATCTTCATCATGTGATAGTAAATGATAAAAGTCATAACCCTCGCTTTACAGTTCACCTTGAATTGAGTCAGAATGATGTCATAGTGATTCAGGATGAGTCAAAACTTGCAACGAAGATAGAGACGAAGCCTTTGAACAAATTGATCATGATACAACACAAGTTCCCCCATAGTCGCCAATCGCCTGGTCGTTTGGACCCGAAGCTTTCAGTACTATGCCATCCTCATATATGTATCTTCTTTGAAGCCTTGAAACTTAGTCAAAAGATAACATAGAGTGCTCTAATGCCATCACCTTCTCGAAATCGTGAGGTGAGTATTTGGAAGCCATAGGGACTCTCAGCTAGAAGGCAAATGGAGAGAAGGAAACCAAAGCACATGAAGGGAAAAAGTGAAGTACGAGGAAACTCTAATCCTATTTAAAGGGCTTAAACAGAGATGGTAGAATCACCGACATTGCATTGGGAAGATAAATCCTGCATCACATACAAATAAAGAAAAAATCAAAATATTCTAAAAAATGAAAATCAAAACATGGGAAACTGAAATATATGTTCATTTAGATAGGATAAACTTTACAACCAGCTCATTGGCTGCCTATGCCAAAACCAGTCTTCGCCTTAGCAATGTCTTATACAAGACCTTACCCCCCAACTTAAACTTGTCAACACTATCAACTTCAGCATAGAATCAAGAAACCAAACAAGCCTCCCAAATGTCTCATGTCCGTCTGCAGGTGCTAAATTTCCATTCAGAGGATCATATTCTCGGTTAGGTGATCCGCCGCATCAACCTTGGGTCGATAAGCTCCACCTACACCTTCTCGCAAAGAGCATCCAACTGCGCCTTCAACTTCTGTAGATTTGTCTCTCGTTAGGCCTCGACTTCCTTCCGTACCTCAACCTCACGAGCGAAGAATTTTGTCGCCTCTTCCATGCGGCAAACCATGGAATCAATTGACTCCCTTTCGACAGCCACTGACGGGTTCTCAGCGGTCTTTGAGGAGTCGACACTCAATTCCAGATAGCCTCTGATGAGTTGGAGACACAATATGGATCATTTGCATGATAAAGAAGAAGTCAAGGTAGGCGAAGGGGAATATTGTTTCAACATATAAGTCAATAATCGAACTCCCCTTACCAAGCAGCTGATCCAGCTTAGACCAACATAAGGATGAGAAACTTTACCAGTCATAGGTGGGGTGCTCGCAGCTTCCATCTCTCCGACCCGAGAAGGTCAGCAGTTTTCTTATCCTCGTGTGACGTGCCCCCAAAAGTTCACTTGGTGCCCTTTTTTCTTGCTCACTAGGCTCAGCCGACGTCACAATATGGAAACAGTTGGGTTCTTGTCAAACTTCCGACGTGACAAATAAATATCATCGGACGAGTCATCCCCATCCTCTTCGTTACGATAGTCTAATGGTCCTTTCTTGAAAGCTAACTGCTCCCATCTCTTTTTAGCTGGTTTTCCAACCTTGAAGTGTTTTTCTTGTTCACCAAGTGAGCTACCTTCATGATGTTGACTCTTGGCGGGGATTTGCGAGGGACAAATCTTCTCAACCAACAACACAAAGACTTCCATCAGAATATTGTCAGACGGCTCGCAAGGATTGGTTCTTTTGCCACTCGCCATCATAGCACCTTCAGTGAAAAACGACCCAAGCCCCAAGCTGAGAAGAAATGCAAGAGCAAAGGTGACAATCTTGGGAGTTAAATTATGAAACGTTGATTTCAAAAAAATTAATGTAGCATTTAATGCAGCATTTAACTTTCTCATTTTCTATCACAGCTATCGCTTTCAAAAAAAAAAACAATAAAGTTGTGTATGACAAAATTGCGACAACATGAATCTCCTAGCAAAATATAAGTACATGACAAATATGGTGGATCCACAACCAAATTATACCAAGATCAGTCAATAAACTAATTTAATTTATCAACAAAGAGTTTTAATCAATGGGAGCACCTCAAAACTCTATTGTGTCGTTCGTCTAGCTAACAAGCGGATCAACATTATGGCCGAAAAATGGATGGTCAAACGAAATATACTCACAGAGCGAGCCGGATGAAGGACGACCTAAATATATTGTATAAATAACTAATATCCCTAAGCTTCTTTGTATAGAGGAAAGATATAACGGTACTTGTATATTCAGGATGACTTCAATATTTATAAATAGGAGAACATTTCACGAATAAAAATCCTCGATATATATATTTTTTACCATTTGTATTCTTTGAGTGTGATTTTAGAATATATCTGAATTCAACAAGATTAAATATCTGAACATTGACATTAAAAAACAAAACATCCAAACGAAACAATTTGAGGAAAGCACGATTCCAACATTTGCGCAAGCCCTAACGGTCGATCCGAACGGCGAAAAATGCAAGCAGCATTTCCTTCCTCGCATTCCGCTTCTCCCGAACGGCGTTCGGTGAATGCCAGCTAGAGATGCCGTTTGTCCTTAATTTTCTTGTGGCACGCGGTGGTAATCGATCCACGGTGGGCTGCACCGGTTCTGGTGGGCTCCAGTTTGCCCCCGCATAGTTACTGCTGACAATGAGTAGCATAGTTTTAAGATTTGTAGTGTGATAAGGAAAAATTTCTAAAATAATATTTTCTTTAATTTATTTTTTTATATTGATTTTTTAAAAATAAATCTTTTTAGATCCATAAAATTGCCACATCTGCCTGTGATCTTATCATTTGAGACAAGTATATATATATATATATATATATATATATTAAAAAATCGGTATTTGACAGAGACCTAAATACCGATTTGTTATACGCTAGGCCGTATGGCAAGAAGCCCACGTCATCTGCTATTATTCGATGATCACCGTGCCATGAGGATTTGAATCATTGACCTGAGGGGACTTACAGTAACCCCGCCAACTAATAGACCAAGACTTGCACATATATAGTGTTGTTTAAGGTTGATGGTCTTGTGGCTGTGGGAGACGCGACGACAAAGGGAGGCATGGGTGTGATGGTACTATCGATGAGAAGGCTTTAGAGGTAGAGAAAACAAGCATAGGATTGTCTTGCGATTGGAAAGAAGCTTCGAGAGCGAGCGGAGATCGAAGAGACCTGAAATCAAATCTTGGGAGTGGAGCTCAGTTTTGTGGTTTCTTTAGTCAAAGCAGAAGGATAGGATTGTCGAAGGCAGACATGCACAACATGAGAAGAGCAAATTTAAATTTGAAGTCATCATATGAGCGGCAATTCTATCTGCTGATGTGGCAAAGTCCTTGGTGACATGTCTGTGATCATTTAGCCGATTTAAAAAATATATATATTATTTTTAAATTTTTTATTTAAAATAATAAATCTTTAAAAAGTGCCATTTTAAAAATTTAGCTTTATAATAGTGCCTTTTGTAAAAAAATTAGAAATTTTCAACGCAATAGAAATGTATGTCTCACGTCTCTTATAAGATTACGTACGTATACAATAGCTGATTGTAGATGAGGAGGTTACATCATATACACATGAATTAGTAGTGATTAAAGCTTATTGTTCTAATATGATTGTGTATTATGATTAGCATGGAAGTGGAGAGTTGAGATATTTGGCTTGATCACTTGGCTCAAGCGGCTTAACTAGTTGTGCACCATATGGCAACATTAATTGGGGTTGGCACACCAATGACTCCTATTTCATGCATCGGACTCACGTAAACAATGGTTAATCATAGCAAGATACTTGAAGGGAATTTTTTGAAACTTTAAGGACCTCTTTCTAGGAAAAGAAAAAAAGATTAAGGGCCCGTTTGGGGCAACTTATAAGTGCAGGGGCGTTTTTTAAAACGCCGCGGTTCCGTTTGGATCGCGTGTTTTGCCTGTTTATCCGAAAACGCGGTTCCATTTTTACACTAAACGCAGGCCACGGATCGACCCCCACAGTCGACCTGCGAGCCGCTTTTCAGAATAAGCTGCTTATCCTGAAACGCACTAGCTGCCCCAAACACACCCTAAGTAAGAGGAAGTCATGGAGGTCGTGTTAGCAATGTTGAAGAAGATAGCAATACTTGTGACAATGAAAAATAAAATACGATTATAATACTGAGCCTATGATGATAGAGAAAGTTACAATGAAAGCAAGATAGAGTAGGACATGCTAACAGTGGCATTAGAGGACGCCATAAAGAGGGAGTTAGTACATACTACTGGGATTGTGGCTATCAAACTAGAGGAGGTTGTATGAGGTAAGCAATAGAGGAAGCCATAAAGCGGGCAGTGATGGAGGAAACCGTAACATGGACGGTGGGGTTATGGAGAGAGCAAAAATGAAGAATCTTGGGGGGAAGTTGGAAATTGAGTCCTCAAAGTCCTAGATAAACTAACTACCAAAGGTGTCATTTATGTCTCAAAAAGCTAGCCATTATAATCCATGGCATAGCTCTTGAATGTCAAATTATGGTTATAGCATGCATTATCATATATGAGTGGTTAGATGAAGAAGGTTGATTGACACTCTAAAATGTGGGTGACCAAGAAGTGGTGTCCATAAATTATGCTTCAAAGATAATTTACATCGAGGATCTGCTCTTCCTTGTGATCATTAAGGCTAGCACAAGATAATGAGCATAAGGATTTGATGTATATTATTGACTAGTTGAACATCAAATAATTGAAGCACCTAACTGATTCATAAAATGAAGTGATTATATATATATTGAGGACCAAAGCTAAGTAGCAATGATTGCAATGGCTCCTTTGAAATTTTCAAATGAGACCAAATTAATACTTTCTTAATCATAATGCAATCACATAGAAAAGTCATAATTCATCATAAACTTTTTTACATAATTATCTATTTGCTTATCATTTTCTTCTAACTAAGAAAATGATATATACAATAAATTAGTTTTAAATTTTTTTTTGAAAGAATTACATTCTAAATTCATAATTGTTTACATATCGAACAACTAAAGTTCAATATATACATATACACGTCACCTTAACCTAAGCATTAAAAGATGTATTTAACTTTTTAAAAGTTGAAATGATGGTCTTTTTGTTTTAATTTGAAACATATTTAGGCAGTATAAATGTAAAATATAAAGTTTTAAGTGTTAGATATATAAATATAGAAATTGAGTAGCAAGTATGCAAATACCCCAAAAATATTTCATTATTTTTCTTAGAATTCTAATCAACAAGAGCTTTGGTTGAGTGGGTTGAGCCAACAAGTGAAGTGTTTTAAGTGTAGTTTTATGAAAAAAAGGTGGAGAGGAACTTTCTCCATTTTTTTTTTTATGAAAGATAATAATAACTTTTAGTTCTCAAATAATAAAAGATAATGAAAGTCATCTTCAAGAATTTTATGATCAAATAAAAATTTCATTCTAATGTCCAACTTATGTTTAATGATAATTTTTTTAGAGAAATATCAAACATTATTATCATGTGTTAGGCAAAATCTTTGAAAATATTTTAAATATTTAGTTGCAAGGAGGCAACTTTACCTTAAAGTGAATAAGTATCCATGCAACTTCTTGTCATGATATTTAGAAAAAACATCTAATTATAAACAACACTTTTATTTTCATCTTGGTATGGTGATTGTCATTAATCTTCAATTTTTTGGATAAGATATCGTTCCAATAGATCTTAAATTATTTGGTAAATTTTTATTTTGATATATACAACATCATTTCTATGTTAGTTTAAAAATTCATTCATATGTACAAATAAGTATACTGACCAATTAGGGTTATGAGTGTGAGCTTCAACTTGAACTCTTAAGGGGGAGACAATGAAAAATAATGACATTTAAATGATAATTATCTCTTCCACCTCTACTTTATAGGTTGGATTATCTATTACTTGATTGGTCTTTGTTTGAGTTAAGAAAATATTTATCACATTTTAATGGTGTAGTATGATTTTAGGTAAGAGATGAGATAATAATTCTAGTATTTTACTTAGAACTAAAAATATCATATATTTAATATTTCAATTCTTGCATCCAAGTACTGTTTTTATAAAGTAGTTTTTAATCGTAAAATAATTTTTATAAATCATATTTTATAAGAAAATAAATCATTTTGGTTAAGTTTTTAATGAGATTTTAAAATATTGACTTAGCTGTCATGATATGATTAAACTAATGAATACAAAGATGAGATATAACAATTTATAAATGAGAGATAGTAAGATTTAAATTATAAATAAAAAAAGCAAATTAAAAAGAATTAGGTGAAATGGGTACATGAATACATCTTAAATTTCAACCTCTACTTAGGCATTTCTTATAATTTTTTTCTAAATTTCAAACAAATTAAATTTTGTAAATATATTTTTCTTCATGAATTGATGGAAAATATGCCTATATCTACATACCTCAAGTTCTTAAGATTAAAAATTTATTCAAGTTTTGACAAACGAATAACAAGTTTTATCATTAATAATTAATATAAAAAATTAAACATATAGCATAATATTTGATTTTTATCAAGTTATTTTTTTTAAGTGGATCTCTCTCTTAACAATACTTTTAGTTCAAAATAGAATTGGACGATAGGTTTACACAAAGATTATTGGCTAGGATATATGATGATGCCCACAAATTGGATTTTATCTCACACCATAAATTTAAATGAAATATTAATATATCCAAACTATTAATATGAAGTAAATCTATCATAAGAAAGATTCACTAATCTTAAAGTTGCTATAATGACTTAAAAGTTGTAAGAGATATCTTCATCCAAAAAAAAGGTTCTAACAAAAAATATGTTATTTGTTTTTCTTATACCAAATATGATGACAACTGATGATCTTTTTGTGAAATTTAAAGTTAATAAATATTATGAAATTGTATGTGAATGTTTAAGGAAGTTTATGAAGTTTATAATGAAGTGATCCGTGATTTGAAGGGGTATAATAGATTTAACATCAAGTTTATCCAAATTAGACTAGCGTGGGTTGATTTGAGAGAATATTTTGAAGAATGAGTTTTAGTGAGATAAATAGCTAGAAATGCTACTAAAATGTTAGCTTAAGTTGTATACTTATGATCTAGAGTGGATGATTAGATTTGATAGAGTTTATGTGGGTCTCAAGGAACCAAAAATATTACCTAGAGTGATCTAAATTTAACTCAAGTAGAAATTGACAGGTCACTCATTTCTCAGAATTTTTCTAAAAGCATATTTGAGGTAGAAATCTATTAAACGGATAACAAACTCTCTGACTACGAAAGCACCTCAAAACCTAGAAGAACAACAATGAGAATAATTAAGAAATTTCCTGCCTAAGGGAACTCACTCGTCTCTTTTTATATCCTCACTATTTCCGAAGTAATGTCTCAAAAAGTTTGGCTCTTAGAATCATAATGTTCTTTTAGGAGCCCCTCCTATCTTTTACGGACAAAAAAAATGAAGGCACACAACAAACATGAAGAAAAAATACTCAACGATGATGACATCACAAAACTCCATGACATCCTTTTTATAGAAGAATAATAGGGGGCACAAATCACAAGAAAGTCATAACTTTATAAATAAGTTTGCTTAATGCATCTATCTTTGAATTAAATAAAAAAATAGTATTTTATTATTCTTTCTAATGATTAGCTATCAAAGAGAGAAGAGAATCAAATAGTTAAATATGCGCAACTAAAATATTTTAAATTTAATTCAGGTCAAGTTTAGATCAACCAATCAGATCGACAAACCAGTTTAGTGCCACAACCCAATCAGATAGATCAACCGACAAATTTAGCAAAATGGGTCAAGTTCTCTACAAGTTAATTCACCAATTCTCTGCAACATATATAAGGTCAAGTTCTCCTCAACAGTCCAATTTACTATGCCAATGCCCCAAAAGGTAGAGTAGACTGACCAAATATTTCACATAATATTATTATTTTTTGAGTAGTATTGTGTGTAATACACCTCATGTCAGCTTAAACTATAAATAGAAGTGATGCACCAGGTATAAGAGGGCTCTCAAGAAGAATTCCTTAAAAAATAGTTCCCCATAAGAGTTGAAACTTATGTAATAATTTTAAAAATAAATATATAATAATTTTAAAAATAAATAAATAAAAGAGTTCAATTAAGCATTTTCTTTGTGTCAATTTAGTATTTACCAACAAACAACACTTCAATTTTTAAAAGGAAAAGTTTTCAGCACAACTTTTTTCCTAAAATAAAAATAAAATAAATATAAAAAAAGCTCGAAGGCACGGAGTGGCGTCCATGTCCTCTCTTCCCCCCGCCGACGCTAGTCTTAATGCAGAATACCATTCTCGTAATTTCTTCAAAGTTCATGCCTTTTTCCAAAGCTGCTCTTATCATAAAATCCTACTTTCTCGCCTTTGCGCGTAGATAAGGGGAAGAGAGAGAGAGAAAGAGGCGAGAAATACTCAACTTGGTTCTCTCTGTACAGATCTCTCTTCAGTTTCGAGAAGAAGGAGAAGATGAAGATATCTGCTGCGATGATTCTGCTTATAGCTTTGATGGCGCCTCTGCTTTGCTCCCCTACGGCCGCCGGCGGCGAGATACCATTGGTAGGATGGATCCCTGGAGGATCTGCTTGCAGCGGCACCATTGGTGAGTGCTTAGACTCCAACGAGTTCGAGCTTGCCTCCGAATCCAGCAGGCGGATCCTGGCGACATTGAACTACATCAGCTACAACGCCCTCCGGCGCGGCTCCATCCCCTGTTCCCGCCGCGGCGCTTCCTACTACAATTGCCGCCCTGGCGCCCAGGCGAATCCCTACTCCCGCGGCTGCTCCAGAATCACCCAATGCCGAAGCTAGGGTTTACTTCTTCCTCTCTCCCCTTTTTGTTTCACTGGTGCTTTTGAGGCTGATTGAGCTGTGATTGCTGATTGGTGCTGTGTTGATTGATTAGGGTTTATATGAATATTTTTGTGTTTGTGGCTATGATGTTCTTGCTATCGCTGTTGTTTCTCTTGTACAATTTATTATATTATATTTTGATTCCTATTCCGATTTATTCAGCTTGTTGTTTGTTGAGCAATTAATCAAATTACTTTCTTTTTTCTCATGATTTTCGTGTTTTGTCGGTATGAATTGAAGTGTTGTTATTTGGGTTGATTCTGTAAAGCTTTTGCTTTGTCCGTATGGCCATGGATTACAGTCTGTTGTTTGTTCTGAGATTGGGATTGGATGCTAATATCTTTCAGTTTTATCGTTGATGTCTGAACTCAGTCCTACATACTATTTAGATTTTCTTTTTGGTATAAATCTCAGCAATAATGTATTTTTGATATCATTTCCCTATCTTAAGGGGGTGTTTGGTAGCATAATTTAGTTGGATTTAGCCATGAATTTAGCCTAAATTCAGGTGAACATAAACAAAATATATAATTACATTCAATGCTCTGTTAAATCAAATGTTTGCACCTTCTGTTCGTCTTTTTTGTGATGTAAATCTTACTAAATCTGGCTGAGTGTCATCTCCATTGCCTTCTCGGTCGACCGCCTTAGATAAAAGAGACGGCTTTCTTATGCACGTTGTGGATTTTGCTGCTTATTATGATAACTTAGATTGGGTTTAATTGTTCTGATTTGTTTTAGTGTTTGTATCATAAAAAGATGCAATTTTTATTTTGATGGGGAATTCTCTCTAGACATCGAATGCTATTTTTTGCAGTCTGAAAAATAAAACAAAATTGATTCATGTTCCTTTGTTTTTTTTGTAATTATTGGAAATGCTCGGTTGTTTGGTTCAATAATTTGCTGATCTTAGATATAGAAATACAAACTTTCTATATTTGCTGTCTTGATTCAGCAAATTTATTGCTTCTTGCATAAAATGGAAAAGGAATTTGTAAAGCTTTCTCTATCAAAGCATTCTCCATTTGCCTCCACTTTACCTTTCCTTTTCCTTGCTTATGATTTTGAATGGTCTGGTGTCATGTCAATCATGGTTTCATTGTTTTATTTTCTTTTGATTTTGATTTTGATTTGCATTTTCTTCATGATTTGGGGACCTTTTCAGTTTTTTTTTCATAAATCTTTTTAATTAACCAATATTTCTTTTGTCAGATTTGCCTGTTTACATGATTATGTGATCTTATTAATGAGAACTTTTATATTATGTAAATTTATTTGAGAAATATATTTTTTATGCCTTGGTTTTCTTTCTTCTAATTAAAGGAGGCCGTGAATGGTGGTAGTTCTTCCCTTATTTTGGGGGCTTTGATTGGCAGAGCCATCAATGGTGGCTGCTGCGTGCTTTGTAAAGGAGGTTTGGTGGATAATAAATGCTTTGTTTTGCATTAAGACATTTGAGTTTTTATTTTTAAATATTTACATACACACCGCACCATTCCTATGCATTTACATATATAACTCCAAAATTTTAATTTTGATATATAAATACATGGGAATTATGTAGTATGTATGTAAATGCCCTTTTTACAAAATCCAATAATAATCATGCTAAAAAGGTTTATTTTTGTAACACATTCTTAAATTTTATTAAATTTGAATTTACATGAGCTATTAAATATTACTACATTTAAATTCTAATACAAGCCGAACTACCTTTTAGAAGCCTGACCAACTTAAAAAACTGAACTATTCCTGGATGTTAGGCTTTCGTTCAACTCGCTCCGGGTTCCGATCTATATGACCTCGGGGCGGTGCAAAGTACACCTCTTCCGTAGAGGCAGGTAGTAACCTAACCATTTAGAGTGGGGGGAGCCGAGCCCTCAACCCTATCAATGGAAAGATCTCCGTGCGTGGCGTGAGTTGGAATCCTACAAAAGATCAATTGAGACTCCCTCCCCGGTCCCACGAAGATCTCCACGTACTTGTCCAGTCTAGGACAACTGAGATCTTCCCGTCTGAAACAAAGAAGAGTCTGGTACACTTTCCTAGGATTTGTCTGAGAAAAATTTCTTGGTTTTGTTAAGAAGTTTTACACATATACAACTCAATTCCTATGGATTTATAATCTAACACCTAAATTTTAATTTTTACATGCATAGCATGATGCCATCTTACCCATGCATGAAAATGTATATTTCATTTCTTGAAAGCTGAAACTGTGGTATTTTTTATGCCATAACATCTGGATGGTATAGATATAAAAGATGAAGTTTAGCTCCTAGATATGTAAATACGTAGAACTTGGATGGTATGCATGCAAATGCTTTGCTATTTTTTAGTTATTTTTAAATCCTGCCTTTTAGTGTGATTCAGATTGAGTTCTTAACTTTTAATAGTTGGAAATAGCTTTGTTGATGCCCTTGAAGAAATCAATACTGAGGTAACTCTGTCTTTTTGATTGCTCACTAATGGAATTCTAGAAGTGTATTTTCATAAGAAAAAAAAAAAAAAAGTGAATGATTTGATAAGCATTATGAGTTTACTGTTGAATTTTTTATAGTTGATTTTGATGAGATATGAAAGAATTGGATGGTATATGCAAACAAAAAATGTGTCAGCATGAAGTTCAAGGCAATCCGATAGCTTAAAAAAAGAATGACATGGCAAAGTTAGAACCACAGTAAAATGACCCGGGGACCCAAGAAAATCGATCAGCTTATGCTAGCCAACCTTCATTCAAATTGATCCAATGATACACACCTAGAAGTTGTTCTCTGCTCGAGGATATATGTCTTCTCCGCCGGCAAGAATTGAGGACTGAAGACCGATCCAGCTCATCCGACTGACTAACATCAGCTAGACGGACCCATCTTTCCGACTATCTTCAAGAATGCTCCTGGTCGCCGACACCTGAAGGGCCCGACCGACAGTCCCCGTCCAGAAGGCTGACCGACAACACTGATTAATTCACCTCTTCGACCCCAACTGACCCAAGGGTTTTTTATACTAAAATAACCCGTACAATCCCTCTTTAAGCGAGGCTATAAATATAATTTCCTTTAAATGGTCATTTCATGTAATAAGACTTTTGGCCCCTCTCTTCCCTCATGTATCTTCTTAAAGCAAGAGAGTTTAAGCTCTTCACCCTCTCTATGAGTCACAAGAGCCCGAGAATACCTCATTTTAGCCTAGAGGGGCAAGTCGCCGGGCACTCATCTTCTTGCTTTTATCTCTCTCTCACTCTCACTCTTTCTTCATTTTCTCTTGTTTCAAATGCTCAAATCCCTTCGATGTGCCTCCTGGACAACTTCAGATTCAACATTTCTCAAAGAAGCGGTGAGCGTGGAGCATACCACTAGCAAGAAGAAAACCAACACCTAGTAGGGAAAACCCATCACAATGCCACTCCTAGCACAGAGTATGCCAAGGAGTTTACTTAGCAGTAGATATATGTGCAAAAAAATCACGTTTCTGTTGTCTCCGAGAGGCTTTAGCTTGGAGGCGAGAACCACATCAAAACATACATCAGACTCCTCATGCTCGGGAAACCTCCCTGCAGAAAATCGACTAATGGCACCTTGACAACAATCCAAGCTTAAGCCACAGTGTGAAGAATGCTATCAACCCCAACTCGTTGAGGTTCGATCAAAGGAACATGAGTCGAGGCATTACTCCCAGCATACGACACCAACAAGGGAATCACATTCGATAACTCAACCGACACCTGACTTACAAATGAAATGGCATTATGATTTCAAATGTTCTATGCTTTCTCTGCTATAAAAGTTAGATTACCTTTTTTAACATGTTCCTAAGTCAAATCTAGACTCAAGAAACTCAAAGAGTTCATGTGCTTCAGAAGAAAACCAACACTCAGGGAAGTTGAATATGAGTAACCACAGTATTAGCGACGCTAAAAACGTTTGATTGATAAAATACATGAAGAACGATCCACAAAGCTCCCACATCAAAAACCTTGGTCTCCAAACTTGAATTGGAAAAAAACCCTGGAGGTGGTTTCATACTTAGTAGCGGCAAGCTCCGAGAAGGTACAACACAAATCATCATAGTGGAAAGTCTCAGTGGTTACCCCCATGAAAGTAATGACAAAATCAACTTAATAAGCTTAGTACAAGGGGTAATCCATTGAAGGAGGAAATTTGATTGAGCAACCGAGGAAAGTGTAAAATACGAGCTAGGCATCAATAACAAAAATTGACAAGGACACGAGCTGTCGATCGGTAAAAAATTACAAAAAATTCGACAATAGTACAAGACACCCAATCAGTATAATTTCGAAGCTTAACCGACAGTGACAACTAATGTTCGAATGACAAGTCGCATAAGACTGACAACGCCGAGCACAAAAAAGGCCATGTCTCGAAACTCAACACAAATAAAGCTCTTGAGGTGGTTTCCTATCAAGTAGTGACAAGCTTTGTGAAAGACGCAACACAAATCACCTCAGTATGAGTCTCGACGCTTACGCCCCGTGAAGGTAGCGACATGATCAGCTTAAGAACTTGCGACAGGTGCAACCCGATCAAAGCGACAATCCAACCGATCAAACAAGAAATAAGCGGTTTAAGACTTGCGTGGAATGATTAATACAAATCAAAGATAACAGACAAAACATCTCAAGCCGATCATTTTACATTGCACCCCATCACCAACAATCGAGTCGTAAAGTAAAATACGGTAAAAGTAAAACAACATATGTAAAGAAAAAAAGTTTTCATTATCAAAAGTTTTATACAAATTTTTCTATATGACTATATAATTTGGTTGGCTTCAACCAAACAAAACAAAATTTTTTTTCTTAAAGTACAAACAAAAAATAAAAAGAAAAGAAAAAAATAAAGCCTAAGGACCAGTCGATCCGCCATTGATGTCCTGTCCTTCTCCGCCCGCTCCCACAGATTTGTCACTGTCTTCTTCAGGGTCTGAAAGAAGGGTGGCAGACACCCTCATGCCACCTTACTAGGGATCAACTAAGCTTTCTTTGTTGAGGAGATCTACAACTAAAGTGAGACCCACTTGAAGCTGTTGGGAAAGTCCCCTGACGAGCTCATTGACATGAACCATCTTTTCCAGCACCACTTGAAGCTCAACTCTTTCTTTTTCAGGGCTGCGACAACTTCTTCGTGCTCTTTAATCTCCCTCTTCCGGCTCTCGGTGGAGAACTTGAGCCTCTTCTTTGTCTGGATAGCCTTCTGCTCTCCTTCCCTATTCTGGGCAATCGCCTTAAACATCCCTTGCTTAGCAACCACCTTCTTCTCCTCCATTTGACGGAAGGCATTCATTTGATAGTGGGCGGCTGACCATGCCATCAAGTGAAACCGGTCGCTTTGTTGACCGAAATCCATGCCTCCCATACTCTTCAGCACAGGCTCAGAGGAATTGGAGGGGGCTACCTTCGCAGGAGAAAAGGATAGTCTTTCGTCGCAGGCGTCTCCATGTACAATTCCATCTTAGTATTCACCATTGTGAAATGCCCGACGGAGCTCGAGCAAACGTTGGCATCATCATCGATGGAAGGGACACACCTCAAAGGAGAACCATTTCATTCAGATCAAGGAGGAGGTGGGGAGATGCCTTCAACAGGAAACTTTCTCTTCCAGTGGAGAGTTCAACTATCAAACTCCGCCTCGTCATCAGCTTGAGTGTTGGAAACTTAGATTGAAATGGACGTTGCTTGACTCTCTTTGCCCCTCGACATCGACAAAGGGAACGCCAAGCAGCTTGGCTACCTCCGCCCTAGCCAGAGACGCCTCTTCCTCTTCCTCTCCGCTTAGCATGAAGAAACTTGGTGTCTTGGGAGAGTCCTTCTAGGGAACTACCAAAGTCCCAAAACTTGACAAGAAATCCCTCAGGTTAGCAAGAACTCCCTAAAAGATCCAAAAATTACTAAATAATTTTTGCAGCAAAAAAAGAAATAAGACCTATACCTTTTGTTTCGGCCCTTGCAAAAATTGATGATTTTTGTGATTGGAGACTCGTAGTTGCCTTGGGATAAATGACCTATGCCCTCAGCTTCTTTCTAGCTACTTTAGTTACGACCTTCTCCTTCCGCTTCGCCTTTTGAGCATCAAAGACCTCCCACAACTCAACAGTCACAACCCTGAACTTCTTTGACTAGGAACTTTGTTCAGGATGACAAAGTCCAGGTACTGGTGCATTGACAACTTTCATCTCTCGATCATTCTCCCGTACTCACTTAGGTGTCCTGGAAGGGCCTTGATCTTTTTGTGGACACTTGAAATTGTATGGACTCCTATACCCTAGCCTCCTCGGAAAGAACCGACTATGAAATTTACCTTTCAGTCCTTGATTTTATTCTCGAATCCCACAAGCCAGAGTCTAGGGCCCACTAAGAATGCCGCATAGCCATCTCGACTAACCTTGAAGTTCAAGAAATAAGAAAAGAGATCGGTCGACCATGGGATAGCAAGCCACTGATGAAAAACGATGAAGGTCATGATTTCAACAATTGAGTTCGATATTACTTGCATAGAAATGACATTGTAGTGAGTAAGGATTGCTCGCAACTCCCAAAAGAAAGGACGCCTCAGCCCACACTTAAATTGGTCCCAATGAAAGACCAAGTCCTTGCCATAGACAATGATTGCTCGGTCACTATTGTTGATTGCTCTCAACACCACCAACTTCCTAAGATAGAATGGAGCCGAAGAGCACTTGCGAATATTTGGGAGCCATGAAGACGAGACAAATAAAGGAGACGTAAAAAGAAATTGACAAAAAAAAAAAACCTCAAGAAAATATAACGATCACAACGAGTATTTTTTGAACGCTCAGTTGCATTAATAGAAAATTGAAGGAAGTCAAATCAAACACAGTTTGATATAGGAAAAAAATTAGATTTTATTTCAAAAATAAAAATATTTACATTTGCTGCTCAGTGGATACTCAATAAAACATTTTATAAAATTATTAGCAATTGCTTCAGCCAAGACAAACCCTCACTAAAACAGCTGCTTGTACATGTGTTCTCCCCCTAATCTAAACCTATCAACTATCTATCTATTTTAGTTTGTGCCCGAGCTTCCCAAGACGCCTCTCGGACGGCCAACAACCTCACCCGAGGAACTACAACTTTCTTGCAGAGGGCGGCCTCCCGAGCATGGATGACAACCAACCCTTCTTCCAGCTTTTCCAACTTGTTCACCCGTTCAAAATATAGGTGCATCTCCCCTCCCTGAGGAAATATGATCGCCAAGATGAATGAATCTTTTATTTCATGCAGTTTGCACTCTTTTAAGTTGGAAGATTCCGGCTCGGGCATCCCCCGGGATACTCAGATGACTGCTTATAGTCTCGGCTTTCTTGCAGAGGGCGGCCTCCCGAGCATGGATGACAACCAACCCTTCTTCTAGCTTTTCCAACTTGTTAACTATAGGTGCATCTCCCCTCGCTCAGGAAATATGATCGTCAAGATGAATGAATTTTTTATTTCATGCAGTCTGCACTCTTTTAAGTTGGAAGATTGAGGCTTGGGCATCCCCCGGGATACTCAGATGACTGCTTATAGTTTCGGCTTGGCACAAAGCACCCTCGACAAACCCTCAGTCTGCATGAGCGAGTAGATCAAAACCAACTTCTCTCGAGGGGAAATCGATAGACACCATTCTGGTGATCGGGTCATCTGCATCGAAAAAGAATATGAAGCAAGATTCAAAAAATAAAAAATTACCCAACGAATACCCTCTATACCCATGATTTGATCCCACTCCGAATTGGTGAAAGAGAACCCTTCCTCACCAGTCTTCTGTTCCACGACTTGAGGAAGGCAAGCGACACCCTGCGCCCTCCTCGAAGCTCGGATATCTACAATCTCTTGTACAATCCCCACAGTAGCTACTTGCAACGCCCCACGAGGCACCAAAACACCAACATTTTCTTGCTCTGCTACCTCAGACATCGACATTGGAGTCTGAGCAGGAGTGGATCGACCAACTAACCTTTCCTTCTGATGACCACTCCTCCATCCGAGATGCTTCTCCCAGACGATCTTTCTCCTTAGGTGCCCCTCTCTCGGACAGTTTTCTTCCTATTGCACCTTCTCACCGGGGAGGACAAGGAGCGAGTCTGACGATCCCATATGATCCTTCAAATCTGGTCTCCTTAGCTTCCTCGCCAACATTTTTTGTCTCCACACCCCTTCTAGGAGGGATTTACTCTCACACCTCATGTCCTCAAAAGCCCCCCGGTTGGCAGGTTTGGTGTATTTATCAGGCTTGCAGGGCGATGCATTCAAACAGACCTGGTGAAGAAAATTTGAGAAAGATGAGAAAAATGCACCCTTTACTCAATATTTAAGGAATCACAAGCACAAAATTCAAGGAGAATTCAATTATTGTATTATTAAGTACATATAAGTACTATTCTTTTTTGCATTAAACTTTCTTGTTTATCATAACTATCCCTTCCAAAAAGCAAGAAAATCAAAGAACTAAATATGCATAAATAAAATATGTCTGCATGAATCTCGAGGAAATCTGTCAGCTCAAGGAGAACGATATGACAAAGGCGGATCTACCGCCAGGAAAACCAACTCACCTTAGCCAATATTCATCGAAATCGATCCAATGATAAACACCCAGAAGACGTCCTCTACTCGAGGGCATAAGTCTTCTTAGCTCGCAATAACTCTTTCGGCGGGAATCGAGGACTAAAGAGCAGCCCAACTCATTTGACCAACAAACATGAATCTGGCAAACCCGTCTCCTTGACTTCATCCAAGAATCCTCCTAGTCGATGTTACCTAAAGGCTCGACCGATCGACACTGATCGATAGTCCCTTTCCAAAAGGTTGACCAACAACATTGATCAATTCACCAATTCAGCTCTATTCAACCAAGCCAGAAAGTACCCAAGAACCGAAAATGCTCCAGCTTGTGGAAATCGTAGAAAAAGATTGCGGGAGAGAAACTAAATGTTTCAAATGACATGAAAATGTGAATATACTTATTAAGTTTGATTAAGCTTTTATATTTTTATTTTGATATCTACAAGTATATATATATATATATATATATATATATATATAT
>NW_018164841.1:427277-460286 GCF_001263595.1 Phalaenopsis equestris | reverse complement strand
TATATATATATATATATCAATTGGATGAATTAGAAATGTAGAATTTTATAAAAGTAGCTGTGTTCGATTTCAGGAGACGTGAAAACTGAAATGTCTTGAAATAATTAAAATTTTTCTTGATTTAGTCAAATTTGAAAGAGACGTGGGATTGCAACATATCACAGTCGTGCCCGAAACATTAACTTGAACGACCTTTCGAGACTGTAGTTAGGGTTGCCCCCTTGTATGGATGTAGTTTTTATAGACTCGATGTCTAAATGGGATGCTGAAAATAAATCCTACTAAAATCGTGCCCGAGACGTTCGCTTGAACGACCTCAAGAGTTTGTTGTGAATGATGCCCTCTACATCGAGGAATGCATCAACGGGGCAAAGGAGGTTCATTTGCTAGTAGTTAAATAACGTAACACGCTTGAAGATGAAGCGAAAAAGACTTTACTCCATTATTAAAATATATTCCCCTCGTAGAACCTATTAAACAAACTACACCTTTATAATATGAGGGCTTCATCTTGTATTTAAATAAATAAATAAATAAAATCACAGGAGGAATATTCCCCTCGTAGAAAACACATCTATTTTCTACTTAAAGATATATATATTGATAATGTGGTGTGAATTCATTGACAAATCAAGATCCAACATCATAATAGTTTCACAAGAAGCTTGCTTGTTCATGGGATGCAAATTAGTTCAAAACCTGTAAAAAGTTATTTCAGGTTTCAACTCACCGCAACTTTGATTCCATGTTATCCGCCAAAAAACTACCGATAAGGCCCATGGCCCGAGAAAACCTTAAAGAAACCATTCCTAATAGCCGAATGAGTTTGCATAAAACAAAATCAACAGCAACAAAGCCTTAATCCCACTACGTGGGGTTGGCTACAAGAATCATTTTTCTCCATTGTGTCTTGTTTAGTGTCATATTTTCATTTAATTCTAATAAATTAAGATTAATTTTTATACAATAAGCTCAAGTTTTCCTAGGTCTATCTATGCCTTTCTTAACATAAGTTGAACATCAGATGGTCGACACTTAATGTCGAAAACCAGCGTAAAATATGACACAATAGATTTGAAGCTTTCAAGGCATATGAATTTGTAATGTTAAAAAGCTTGCAGGAGAAGAGTTATTACTTCCAATGTGCTACAAAGAAAAACTAAAATAGTAGAATGGCAGTATAACATACCAACTCTGAAATAGTAATTAAGGATCATTATTATCAATGTTGATGTAACCCATCCTCGTGCTACCTATGCAGAAGAGTCCTGTGAACTGGTTTCCCTTGCAATTTATGAAAAAGAAGGCCCAGTTTTACCAGAAACATTCGCGGTATCTTCAGATTCTGATTCCTTGGAAGATTCAGAAATATCCTCAAGCTGCATCATAAAATAAAAGGTATTTGCTCTAATTTTAGATAAATATATCTTTCTAAAATATGAATAGTGGAGAAAAATGAAGAATGGGGGACTTTTTAAGAGCTTCTGGAGTCATTTGATCATGGAAGGCAGCATTTCACAACTAGAAGCAGCAATAAGAGCATTCCACATTAAGTTAATAAAGTGTGAATTTAAAAGTAGAATACTTATTAGCACAAGTTGTCTTGCATGTGGATCTCTTTACTCTTGATTAACTTTTCAAGTAAATTTAAAAGTAGAAATTAGCGTAGTTAATAGCATGAGAGAAGTCATTAAGATGCGGAGGCCCAAATGAGAAGCAAAATGTTAAAAAAGATGTTCTTACAGTTTCTATATAAGGTGTTCCTTTATAAAATAACCCCAATTAATATTTTGGGACATTTTTTTTACAAAAACATTGGCAAAAAATCATTAAAAGATATAAAGATAAATAACAATCATTCCAAGGTATTCAAAAAATCACGCAAACATAAAACGTCAAATAATAGCAATATTATAATATAATATCATCTATCATCATTATTTATTTACTTCATCCTCAGCATCGGTTTCATGCAACTATTTTGGGCCAATTTTATAAATGTTAATTTTTCATTCATTGTTATTGTTACATCAGAGATCGGCTTTGAGCCCATATCTTTTTGCTTTAGCTATGGATGCTCTTAATGGACCTTTACAGGATGATGTACCTTCGTGTATGCTTTTCGCTGATGATATCCTTCTTGTGGATAAAACTAATAAAGAGCTCAGGAAAAACTTGACTTATGGAGGTCTACTTTGGAGTCTAAAGACCTTCGTTTGAGTCAAATGAAAATTGAATACATGAAATATAATTTTAGTAATAGCTCTAGTGACAAAGTTGTAATTATGGGTGATCAAATTATTAAAAGGTATTCATTCAAGAGGCGTTTATTCTCTACTGCCTCAACTCCTTACATATATCCTTCAAGAGGCGTTCATTCATCTAACTTATTTAACTAGTTCTCCTTTGGACTACATTGATTCTCCTCTTGGAAACAATTCTTTTAAATCTTTATAGTACCCCTCTATATCAACTTGATATTAAAGCTTCATCATGCTCCATGTGTATCCTCGCCAATCACACTTCTTTGAATAACATCCAATTCATCTCTCTCTCATACTGGCTTCTATGTAATACTGCCTCCTAGCGAGAGCGCCAATTGCATGATCAATTTCTAGCCAAACAAAAATCAAATAGAAGTTTATTTGTATTCGGCTCATATAAAAAATAAGCTAAAAATATTTGTTCAAACTAAGTTTGTTTCCACATGAGCAAGTTGTACATGAGCTTCCTAGCAATCCGAACACCAACTATTCATAAATGAATATTTCTTTTTTTTTTTGGGCAACCAAGTTATAGGAACTGCAAACATCATTGCATCTACACTATCTCTGCATGTTCTACGCATTGCAGTTTTTTCCCTCAAATCATGTGCATGCAACTAAAAGTCATGTGCATTACTTTCACAAGCACACCAGCACTCATTAATCCCTCATACACCTTGGAATAATATCGCACAATGCTGTGTTAATATTGTGTTCATCATAAAAAAGAAACCATATCAAGTCATGCATATTCATCAATCTCTAAAAAACCCACTAATCCTGCAACAGCATGCACCATCATCTTATCCAATTCAATGGATCTTAGAAAACAAAGCCAAACAATCAACCTAGCCATAAAGCCAATTGGATAAAAGTTCACCAAAAAAAAAAAAAAAAAGTTACTTTCAATTAGCCAACCAGTTGAATATCATTTGAGTCAGTCTAGTTAGGCGCCTAAAAACCTTAAAATTTTGTAAAGATCTCATTCTGAAGCTTATCACTTCTTGATGATGAATGAAGAGAATCTTTTGTTGATATTATGGATATAGTGATCTTCTTCCCCTTTATTTCTCTTATTTTGGGTTGATTTCTCATTGATGGACTTATTTTTGGAATGGACTTTCCGTTCACCCTTTATCTTTGGGATGAATTTTGTCAGCTCTGCAATATAGTTAAGGGCCTCCGTTTTTTATTCAATAACATTTCAACTCTTTGGAATATAGTTCTTTCCAACATACTGACCAAATAAATATCCTAATTGTTAACATATTGAAGCAAGTTGTACATATGTAATAAAAGACAATTTTTGTTCATTTCTAATTATAAAGTACTTTTTAAGTAATTTAGTTTGGAAAGAAGAAAATGAGTGTTAAGACTCATATTAAAGGGCAATATATGAAGAATAAATATTTGAAGTTTCATGTGGCCTTCCTTTACGGAATCTTCCCAGAGTTTCTCCTTCGTTGCTTCGCATCTACCCCTTGCCTCCCTCCCCTTGAAGTGTTCATCTAAATTTTTTACTAATTTCTTTTCTCTATATCATTGACTCTCCAATAATGAATCCTTTTAAATCTTACAGCTGCACCCTTCTATATCACCTTAGCCTGATAACACATGAAGCATACTAATTCAATGAGTTAAGACTTTTTAAATTTTAAGCAAGGTAAACAATATAAATGTTGAGTTAAACATGAAATTTTCTGCAATTATAGAGCATAACAGGGATCAAGGATTTAAAGACGAAGAAAAAATACCCCCAAGTTTCTTAAGCTAACAGAGATGTCATCTTGTTGCTGCTGTAGAGTGGTCTTCAGTTCTTGGAAGTTCTGGAATAAAAAATATTGAATAACCATCACAAGTTCGCAAAAATTTTGAAGTACAATATATAGAGAACTTAACTGATTTCAGTTCATCCAGATCAGTATTTAGCACCTTCTTAAGCTCGATCAGTTCCTGCATGGAGAAGGGCTATCAAACACATGCGACTATTTTAAGTATATAGCTTTCCAAATTAAAAATAACTTGAATTCAAATGAATTGTATAGAAGTCTACACACCAATAAGCAATCATATGAAAACTAATTAAATGACTAGCCCACACAAATAAAAATAGATATAATTGCGAAATATGTAACATCTCTTCCACAACAAATCACCTACAAATTTCCAAACTATAATGATCAAGAAGTGCTCAATTGATGCAGGTCTAGGAGTTAGAATTTTCTACTACAATTTATGATGTGAAACATAAAAACATGCAAAATAATTTGAAGATAAATAGTTCAAAAACCACCAAGTAATTCAACCACTTATTTTTGTTATATATAAACAATTAATAATCAATTTAACTCAAACGGCAATGACATGATCGAAATAGCTTGAAAATTCAGTGAGGAATTAGAAATACAAAACTCAATTATGAACTGAATTTTGTTCAACAAATTAGATTTCTAGCATTTCAATACTTTTTCAAAATTAAAAGTGCTTAATAAATCACCAACAAATTATGCAGACAAAAAATAAAACAAGGAACTAAAACACCTATGAAAAATCACCCCTCACATAGTTACAAGGAGATGATTATTCAATAGCAAAAATAAATATTCTTACTAAAAATAAATAGACAATTACAACAAAACATACTTGGAAGGAAAATTACAACAAAACAGGACACAAATTCATACCAGGGCTCAATCTAGGGGTGGTAGAGGTCGGCTAAGTGGTAGAGGAGTGGTGGTAGGAGGCTGAAATGGGATGTGGGTTGCTGGTAGAGTAAAAAGGGGGCTGGAATTGCAACGGCGGTGAAGCAGAGGGCCTGAAAGGGCAATGACAGCCAAGGGGAGGGGTGAGACAGTGAGGGACAACGAAGGGGTGAACTATAGCACAGCGAGAGGAGGGCTGTCCTGGGGCTGCGACAGCAAGGGGGATGGCTGGAATAAATAAAATGGAGGCCATGCAGAACGCCATCAAGGGGATGAATGGGCAGAACCTTGACAGAAGGAAAACCACCGTGAACCGGGCTCAGTCTCAATTCGGCGATGGAGGCGGAAATGGAGGCTGTGGCGACATCAGTTATCGCGGTGGTGGTGGCGGATATGGAGGCGGTGGAGGTAGATATGGAGATGGAAGTGGTCTTCGTATGTAGCAGTCTAGTCATCACAGCACGGGGAGGTGGGCCTGGTTCGGTCTTGCTTGTGGCTCGGAAGTGAGGAAAGCAGCTGAGCACGACCTTCGTTTTTCGACAACAGGGAGGCCAGCTGAGCACGACCTTCGTTTTTCGACAACAGGGAGGCGAAGGGTCGAAGGCTTTGTCCGCTTCAGATCTCCTTCGCTAGCTATCGCTGCTTCTGCGGCATCTTCGACTGCTTCTTCCGCTTCGGCTTCTTCCGCTTCAACTTCGGCTTCTTTATCGCACTTAAGGATTGAAGGTTTCGGCACTCCTTCCTAGACTGACAACTTTGGCTTCGACAAACCCTAGATCTTCGCTTTGGCACTCACGGCTTCGTCAATCTCGACTCCGGCACTCACGACTTCAGCATCTCGGCTTCAGCACTTTTGGCGTGAAGAACAGGGAACAAATCATCTTCGTCGTCGCAGGAAGAATTAATAGCATTTAAATCGTGTAACAGAACGCGGATCCTACTTGTAGGCCATGATCGGTAGCATTTGGATCATATAACAGGATGCAGATCCTATTTGTAGGTTATGATCGGTAGCATCTGGATCGTGTAATTGGACGCGAATCCTTCTTGTGGCTATGATTCGAATTTCGGGACAACAACGATAGAGGATTTCTTGTTTTTCATATTTGGTTCAAGAATTGTCTCTGAGGCTTCGACATCTTCGACTTCGGCACTCACGGCTTGAGGAATGTTGGTCCCAACAAAGTTTCTTGTTGGCAAATTGATGCTTCATGATTAGTCAGCATCAATTTGAGGGAGATATCAATCAGAAAGGACATAAATCAGGCAGCTAAATTAGGAGTTTCTATAATTAGAAGCTTCCTTATTTAAATTATTTCCAATATTTTTATTATGATTTATTTCCCTTTTAACTAAATGTTTAGATTAGGAATATGTATTATTAAATTACCTAAAATAGATTATGCACTTTATTTTGTACCTAAAATAGATTTTGTACCATAGATTGTAAAATTATTATTTAATGGAATGAAAGCAAAGGGAAAGACATCGCCTATTCAGGATTCAACCTATTTTCCTCAAAACATTGACAAGGAAGTTTCTGAGTCACGGCGATCTGTGTTAACACCGCATTCTTGTTTGTATCTCCATTAATGATGATAATACATACATTTCCCTTCACGGTGCAATGAGCATATAATATATTGTGATGAAACCATTGTTGCGCTCTCGCCCTCATCTAGTGGAAGTTGGTACTCACCCTTTTCTTCAATTGCTTTCTTGTCACTAACTTTCTCCACTGCCCCCTACTCGATGAAAGTCACAACTCTACTCGTTGTGCAACTGGAAGTGATGTGCCCAAAACCATGACAACTGAAGCATTTCCTAGTTAGGACTGTAGTAAGTGTGCTACTCTTCTCAGACTTCTTCTCACTCAGAGTAGCATGTTTCTGCTCCTGACTAGTCTACTCCGCTCTCTAAGACATGGTCCACCTAAGGCCTCCAATAGTTGGTAGATGTCTAACTGGTGATAGTTATCTGCTCTGCTTCGATTGTCTCCCACTTTCAATGCTAAAGTATGCACAACCCTCAGTTTCCAATGGGATTGCAGTTGGGTCACATTACTGAAGATGGGTTTTAGGCCTCCCAAATTTCTGGCTATGGTATGCTCTTATGTCTCCTTCGGTTCACACTTCAACTTAAGTTGCATTAATTTTGTCGTGTACTCCTTTATTGATAGCTCCTGCTATAGACAATGGAGCTTCAAGAAAATATCCTGGCGATAGTGAGGGGGCAGGTTTAACCATTGCATCTCTCGCTTCATCTTCTCCCAAGAAGTGATTATGTCACCATAAGAAAACATTTTACTTCAGCTTGCTGGCAGTGAGTTTCACTCTTATTTCATTGGGCATCTCTTTATATTCAAAGATCCGCTCAACAATCTGTATCCACTCAAGGAAGTCATCCGGATCCCTTCTCCCTATGAAGTCCGGTAGGTCCATTTTCATTCACATATCTCCATATCCTCCAATAAGCACGTTATCTTTGTACCTTCCAACTGCAATCCATCTCTGTATCCTCTAACAGGCATCTCATCTTTGTATCATTCAACATGCGTCTCATCCGTGTATCCTCTAACAGACATCTCATCTCTATATCTTCCAGCAAGCACCTTATCTTTGTATCTTCTAATAAGCACTTCAGCTCCAGATCTCCATTGATACTATATCCCAAAGCCTTGTAGCTTGTCTTCTTCTCTACTTGAATCATCCATATGGAAGGGGTTTCGGTGTTCTACTTGCTCTCCTTCATGGCTTTTCACAATTACAGCGACAATGATTCCCTCCTGATTTTTATTCAATGGCATCGAGCCGATATAGCACTTGGTGGAGTAGTCATTATATGTCAATTATGATACGTTCTTGATCAGATTCTGATAAATGTCTCGGCGGTGTCGTGATTGGGGTTTTAGGCATATATAGGTGGAAGGAGGTGTGTAGGGCGAGAGGAAAAGATTTTTCTTTTTTGGAGGGGGTGAAGGATGCTAGAATACCAAAGTTAACCCTAAACCCTAAACCCTAATAAGATTTATGTTAAGCTAGCTCTGATACCAAATGATACCAAAGTTAACCCAAAATACAATAGGAAAAGTAAAAGTTATTACTAAAAAAAAATAGACGGTTACAACCAAACACATTTGGAATGGAAATTGCAACAAAACAAGACATAGACTCACACTAAGGCTTGATTCAGAGGTGGTGGAGGACTGCTGGGTGGGCAGGGAGGCTGAAGAGGGTTGTGGGTTACTGGTAGAGCAAAAGGAGAGGTTGGAATTGCCTTAGCAATGAAGTGGAGGGCCTAGAACAACAGTGACAGCCAAGGGGAGGGCTGGTAGAACAAGGGGAAGCGAAGGGAAAGGGTTGTGAACTGTAGGACAGCAATAGGAGGGTTGTCTCGGGACTGCGGCAACGAGGGAGATAGCTGGAATGAATGAAATAGGTGGCTGGGTGGCGGGACTGCAGGAAAAAGATAGCTATGTTGTTGTCCTGAGTGGCTACAACAAGTATAAAGGGCTAGAGAGTAGTCAAAACAGCGAGACGAGAGTGGTAAAAGGGGCGGCGACGAAGGTGGAGGGCTAGGACTGCGATGGCGACGAAGGTGGAGGGCTAGGACTGCGATAAATACCACCTCAAGAACAACCTACAGCAGAAATACACTCGATTCCTTGGAATGAGATCACCACCTCAGACGAGTTACAGTCGAAGCACCTTGTCGCCTTCCGATACAGACCTAGAAAGGGACACCTTAAACGCCAGCAACTGTCCTGACCAAAAACATAATAAACACTAACTTCCAAACCCTAATACAACATATATATAAGAAATGACTAAAAAGGAATGAACGATAATAAAAAAGAAAGCATAAGAAAAGAAAACGGGACAGTTTTGATGGCCCATCTCCCATGTCCCACAATATTGAATCTCGCAGCACTTTATTGGCTACAGTACCACGAAAATTTTATGCGAGAAAGCTCCCACGTCAAGTGCCTTTTAAATAAAGTAATTGTATGTGTGCGTGTAACTCACTCGAATGAATCACAAATCAACTTGAACTCTTAAGATTGAAACTGAAAAAAGAAATTTTATTCAAGCCAGAAATCATAATTACATGCCACAAAAAGCTATTTATAGGCTCGTAATATAGTTCAAACATGTTTTTAAATCAAAAGGCTTTGGTAGAATTAAAAATTTATCTTTGGATTTTAATATATGTAGTGATGCAGGGCGGGGAGGTTTCCTTAAACTGATTTAGTCCATGTGCGGGAGGGACGGACAAACCTCTCTCTAAGGCTAGGGTTGCACCCACTCCTAAAAGCAACAAGAGTATTTTTGTTTGTTTGTTTTTATTAGATTTAAATCATTTGTTGATTATAACTATATAGTTTTTTGTTGTATTTTGGATCTTTTATTCATTTTAGTTCAGTGAGGAATTGTGCTCCCTTCGTGGTTCCAGAATGAGGACTAGCATGTATCTATGGCATTGTATGGTGGCAATTGTATCTCTCTATTATTGATGGTGACATTGCGTGCCTTCTTCCTTCTTCAATCCTTCGGATTGTGATTTATGTATCCTAATCAGTTGCAAGAGTAGCAAACACTTAAATCTTATATTTTTTTATTTGATTAATGCATCTCATCTTTGTTCTAATTGTTTTTTTTCGTGTTTCGGATTGGTTTCTTGGTTGTTCTTGTTCAATATTCTCCAAACCCCCCTTTTCGGTATCATTTGGTATCAAAACTAGTCTAACCCACAATATTGAATCTCACAGTACTGTATTGGCTACAGTACCACAAAAATTTTATGCAAGAAAGCTCCCACGTCAAGTGCCTTTTAAATAAAGTAATTGTATGTGTGCGCGTAACTCACTCTAATGAATCACAAATCAGCTTGAACTCTTAAGATTGAAACTGAAAAAGAAATTTTATTCAAGCCAAAAATCATAATTACATGCCACAAAAAGCTATTTATAGGCTCGTAATATACTTCAAACATGTTTTTAAATCAAAAGGCTTTGGTAGAATTAAAAATTATCTTAGGATTTTAATAAATGTAGTGATGTGGGGCGGGGAGGTTTCCTTGAACTGATTTAGTCCATGTGGGGAGGGGGGGACGGACAGACCTCTCTCTAAGGCTAGGGTTGTCACCCACTCCTAATAGCAACAAGAGTATTTTTGTTTGTTTGTTTTTATTAGGTTTAGATCATTTGTTGATTATAACTATATAGTTTTTTGTTGTATTTTGGATCTTTTATTCATTTTAGTTCAGTGAGGAATTGTGCTCCCTTCGTGGTTCCAGAATGAGGACTAGCATGTATCTACGGCATTGTATGGTGGCAATGGTATCCCTCCATTATTGATGGTGACATTGCGGGCCTCCTTCCTTCTTCAATCCTTCGGGTTGTGATTTATGTATCCTAATCAGTTGCAAGAGTAGCAAACACTTAAATCTTATATTTTTTTATTTGATTAATGCATCTCATCTTTGTTCTGGTTGTTTTTTTTTCGTGTTTCGGATTGATTTTTTGGTTGTTCTTGTTCAATATTCTCCAAAACCCCATTTTCGGTATCATTTGATATCAAAACTTGTCTAACCCACAATATTGAATCTCGCAGTACTGTATTGGCTACAATACCACAAAAATTTTATGCGAGAAAGCTCCCACGTCAAGTGTCTTTTAAATAAAGTAATTGTATGCGTGCGTGTAACTCACTCGAATGAATCACAAATCAACTTGAACTCTTAAGATTGAAACTGAAAAAAGAAATTTTGATTCAAGCCAGAAATCATAATTACATGCCACAAAAAGCTATTTATAGGCTCGTAATATACTTCAAACAATTCAAACATGTTTTTAAATCAAAATGCTTTGGTAGAATTAAAAATTATCTTTGGATTTTAATAAATGTAGTGATGTGGGGCGAGGAGGTTTCCTTGAACCGATTTTGTCCATGTGGGGGAGGGATGGACAGACCTCTCTCCAAGGCTAGAGTTGTCACCCACTCCTAATAGCAACAAAAGTATTTTTGTTTGTTTGTTTTTATTAGGTTTAGATCATTTGTTGATTATAACTATATAGTTTTTTGTTGTATTTTGGATCTTTTATTCATTTTAGTTCAGTGAGGAATTGTGCTCCCTTCGTGGTTCCAGAATGAGGACTAGCATGTATCTACGGCATTGTATGGTGGCAATGATATCCCTCCATTATTGATGGTGACATTGCGGGCCTCCTTCCTTCTTCAATCCTTCGGGTTGTGATTTATGTATCCTAATCAGTTGCAAGAGTAGCAAACACTTAAATCTTATATATTTTTTTAATTGATTAATGCATCTCATCTTTGTTCTGGTTGTTTTTTTCGTGTTTCAGATTGGTTTCTTAGTTGTTTTGTTGAATATTCTCCAAACCCTCATTTTCACTATCATTTGGTATCAAAACTAGTCTAACCCTAATTCTATTCTAAGATTATCAAAATCCATTTAAACCTAAAATCACCAAACCATAGAAAAATCTTGACCTAACCATAACTCACATTTGCTAATTTTCAAACTCAGCAACCCTAAATAATTTTTTTAAGCCCAAAATCAATCTCATATACCCTCTTTCACCTCTCAAACATAAACCCACAAAATCATAGCTAAATCTTGATCAAACCCTAATCCGTCTTGCTGATTTCAAAATCAGCTAAATAATTTTCTGCACCCTAAATCATTCTCACACAACGTCATTTTACAGCACAAACCTAAACCCTAACCATGCAACTACGAAGACAATTTATGGAAGTCGAAGGCCCTCCAATCCTGGAAGGTTACAACAACTCCACCTTCAACATGGTCGAGTTGATGCTATATCACGAGGAGTCAAAAGCTTCAAAGGATAGGGTTGAAGCTCCATCAACCCCAGTAAATTGATGTGGGGTGGGGTCCATGGGGAGGGGACCACAGACCGGTTCGGTCCAATTGGGGGAGGGCTGGTCGGCCCTCTCTTTAGAGCTAAAGTTTTCGCTCAAAATAATAGTAGCAAGGGAAATTTCGTTTGTTATTTTTTTTCTAAAGTTTAGGTCTTTTGTTGATTATAAATATGCAGTCGTCTATCTAATTAAAAGTCTTTGGTTCATTTGAGTTTTGTGAGAGACTGTGCTACTTTTGTGGTTTCCAGATGGGGATGAGTTTGTATCAACGGCGTTGGGTGGTGGCAATTGTATCCCTCCGTTATTGGTGGTGACATCTCGGGTCTCTTTCATCAATCCTTTAGGTGGTGATTTTTATATCTGGATCTATTGAAGAATAAGAAACTCTTATATCTCATATCTTATATCTTTTATTTGATTAATGCATGTCGTCTTTGTTATGGTTATCGTTTTATCTCAAATTGCTTTTTTGGGTGTTCTTGTTGAATCTTCTCCAACCACCCATTCTCTAATACCATGAAGAGTCTAGATATTTAATCCATTTGAATTCTTCTTTCATTTTACTAATAAGTCTATTAAAAATACCTCCCTCCCTCCCTCTCACCCATTAATCCGTTTTAACTTATCTCAAGAGCTAATACATATTCTAACACAACAAAATGTAGGAAGATTTTAGATGGAGATTCAAAGTAGTGTTTTTTTCATATCCAGGTATAAATTTCAGCTTGTAAATCACATTTCTAAAGATGCACCAAATGATCATCTTGCGTCTTGTTATGAATCATAATATCGTTATACTAAACAACAAGAAATTCTCCTACGAAAGGTCTTAAGACAATTCGCTATCCTTATGAAACCACTAAGTGCATTGGTTAATACAAAAAGCATAATCAATCCTTTAAATAATTCATATTTAGCTTTAAAAATAAGTTGTCACTAATTTTGATCTAATGATAGCCACCTCTCGAAATAATATCAGAAAATATTACATTATTAATATATAGTCTGTCCTTCAAATAACGAAAAGGAAATTTGCATTTGATTACGATTGTATTAACAGTCATATTGCTTGCACCTGTTATCCAATTGTCATTCTTCTTGGGAGAAAACATATCAATTAAAGTGCAAGAGCTCATGCTTTATCTAATAAATCCCTTCTTGAGTGAGTCATCAACCTGTCTTTTAAATTTTGTGTATAATGTTGAATCAAATATATTATGTTAAATTTGTCCTATAAATTTTCTCTTTTCTGTCACTGATTTTTCCCCTCTTCTTCTTGGAGCTTGGGAAGGCTAGAACTGCCTAGTTAACTTTTTTTTCCCAACTTCTTGTTCATTTCTATATGGAGGTTTATATAAACTTTTGAGTTAAAATACAAAGTAAATAGTTATATTTTCAAGAGCAATTTGTTATTACACAATTTCCTGTGTGTTTCAACAGATTTATTAACCAACAAGCTCGCAAAAAAGTAAGAACTAGAATGCTGGAAAAAAGACCACATTAGAAAGAGCAGTTTCAGATGCACTCTCCAAAATTTTCAAAGCAGATCCAGACACCAAAGACACCAGACACCAAATCAAAAGAGGGGATTTCTACAGATTAATTCTATGGCTCTGACATCCAGATGCGTGAAGCATGTAAAAAAGATCAAATGTATTTCAGGAAATGTTATGCAAAAAATCAAGATTGATCTTCAAATGCAGCAAAATAATAAAAATAACCGGATTGCATCTACAAAAGTCAGAGAATACTAACTTCCTTATATGTCTTAACTTGAGTGTCCAATTTGGATTTCCAGTCTTGCAAATCCTTCCACAGAGAAAATTTTAGTAAGAAAACAAAACATAAATTTTTACATAAAATAAACCAAATTAAGTTAAAGGGATATTTCTAAAGCTTACCTGTTTCAAACCTTGCAGCTTACTCAGCAACTCTGACTGCGATTCATTCAGTTCCTGCTATGAACTAAAGATAAGCAAATAACCGAGGAAAATCCTGCGCAAAAAAAATTAAATTGAAAATTGACAAAGAAGGAAAATCGTTATCTCACCGCTATCTTTAATCCCATAGGGCGTAGATCATCCTTATTCTGGAAGCAAACGAAGAGATCGAATCGAAGTTAAGAACAACGATGCGGGTGAAGAATCATGGCAACGACAGCTGCAGGAACATAAAAAGAACCGGAACATTTTGAGGAGATCTGAGCTAGATTTCAAGGAGCGTACCGGCGATGCAGAAGTACGAGTGGCTGGAGGAGAAGGGCTCGAACTGGCCGCTGCCATTGGAGAGGGTCTAGGGCAGGTTTTGAAATGAGTTGGAGCGGTTCCCGATTTTATGGCTGAGGATGATTTACATACTTTATCTATTTACATCTCTCATCTAAATTTAAATTTGAGACATTTACATATATGCTACAAATCTTTTATTTATTTACATATCTACCACATAAAATTTTAATTTTACATTTATTTTACTCAAATCTTTTATATTATATCAAAAATACCACTATTAATCACTTTTAAAATGTAAAAAACATATATTTTAAGCATATTTTTTCACATATTTTTAAGCATGGCTAAGTTAACATAAATGAAAAAAATCAAAAATTAAGTGTTAGATAATGTAAATATCTAGGAATGGTGTGGTATGTATGTAATTTTTTCCCTAATTTGTGTGTATCATTTTATTTACATCTAAACAGTATTATTTCATTTTTATGGTGGTGAACAAATTTTTGAATTAGAAGTATTTAAATTTGATTAAAACATGTTAAGTTCAAAATGGGTTCAAACCTGAAAAGGAACATGGTCACCTCTTTCTTTGAGGCACCCCTCATCTCCTTCTTGTGGTCTCATCAATGACTTCTGCATTGAGCTGACATTGCAAACAACTCTTCTAATGAATATGCCACCAATCTTACATAAGGTTTTTGTCAACATACTCTTATCACAAACCTATATTCTCAAGCGTGTGTCATTGGTCTCATCAACACTTTCCCTCAAAGAGAACATGTTACTGGCCCCACTCTTTTTCACAATATGTCAGTATAACGAGGCGAGTCATTCATGCACAAAGCTAGTCGCTCATGTCTCCTAACTTGAATCATGAACGGTTCGAGCCGTAATTCGTTTGATTTTGTAATTGCCACCTTTTGTTTCTATGGGTTGAGCATTCGTTTCTTAATCAAGTTCTGGCACACGCTCTTGCACTTGATTCTCGTAATCTCTCCTTGCCTTTTTGTATTGCTTTCTTTGCACAATCATGCTTCGTCTCTTCTTTATATGTAAGGGAAGGGTGATGCGAAGGCATCTTATCCCCTCTCTTGCAATCATTAAATCTTTCAAGTGGGCAACTCTTCCCACATCCTGAAGCCATAGTCGCAGTCCTTCATCTCGAACTGCCACCTAAAGGCCCTTTTCACCTTCTTTGTCCCTAGCCCTATTCCTTGCTTTCCTATTACTCGACTAAGCAACCACAATTTTGAGCTTTTTTTTTTCCTCTCTCCCTTACCCCTCTTTAACCACATAACACAATTTTTTCTTTTCCCCAAAGTTAGAGTTAATTTCTAGTTTAATCATTCTTTTATAGATATATTACTTGACACTTTTATTCCTATTGATATTCTATTAAACTATTAATTATGTTTAATTTAATCAATTTTTAAACTAATTAAGTTATTAGCATATTGGTGTTGATGCTATACCATGTATAGTTGTTGAACTTTGGGTGAATTCATTAATCTTCCTATTATTATTATTTTCTTAATAATATTATTAACATGCTAATTTGATTAAGAAATGATGGCTAGTTCAAGTAGATGGTATGTTTCAGACAATCAATTAATTTTAAAAATGCTTGTTTAGTTGGCTTGCAATTAATCATAAGTTATAGTGTAAACATTCAAACAAAATTATGTTCGGCATCATTGGTTAAACCTCATTTAATTGTTAGTTTTACATCGTTTCGCTTCATGTAAGTAATTGTTATTTATTATAAGATAAATATACCATTTGTTGTTATGGGAGTTATCTTTGTTATTTGTATTATATTTTTAGTTAATTTATAGGATTGTCAGTCATATCTTTTGTACTTCATTTATATTATTACGCACGCATTGTAAGATTTTTCTAATGCTCATCAAATGAAGGTTTGCTTAATTTATTGTTGCACATATTTCTATATATTAAATTTAATTTTATTATGGTAGTAGTCTTATTTTTTTCAATTGTTATTCTTATTAATTATCAATAATTTGTCATGTCAAAATTATATTATTTAACATGATTGTTAAGTCATACACTAACAAAACTTGATTTGATTAGAAATGAATGCAATGAAATATATAAAATTTATTGTTAATGATTATATATTTCATTAAAATGATTTAGCATATTCATATTATCATTGATTCTTGATGATAATTTCAACAATAACTTCTTTTATGATACTACATGCCCTAATATCCTTTCGTTTATATTTTGATATGTAGTGGTTATTTTTAAGTTGATTTATCAAACTCAATTTTTTTATTTTTTTTTTCCTTGTAGTAGCTTCTACTAGGTCACTAGAATGACCGTCATCACAGTTCCAACTTGTTAAACATTAGATTTACTTATGATATTTTAGTTTGTATATCAATCATTTGTGTTATGTTTGAGTAGTTTCTTCTTTTGATGTTATATTATTCTCATATTATTTTTAATAAATCTTCTTCTCTATTTGTAGCTTATTGTGGTTCATTTAGTTGTCTATTGTTGACTTGAATTTATTAATGAAATAACTTTCACAATTGCTTTTATGCATCTATTTCTTCGGAGAATACAAAATAGATTTATATACATCTAGTATTATGAAAGCGTATAGCCTTCCGACTTAAGACATGACAGTTAATCGCAATAATGCTTCCTCAAATGAGCTCCCATCACAAACACTCTTTTCTCTCCTCAGTAAAATATTATGTTCGGAGTTTGAACGTAGTTTAACGTCCTGACTCCAATAACATATTGACAATTGTTTGCTCTGTTGGATCCACCTCGTGAGATAATAAAAGGTGATTTGTGGCGGTAAGTTGAACCTGGCCCGAAACCAACCCTAAAATTAAAAAAAAAATTTGTCTTATCAAAAACCTGCCCCCACACTCATTTTTTCAGTATGCATATAGCTTTTCTATTCTATGTTTTTCCATCTAGGGTTCACATATAGCTTCTCTGAGTTGCCGAAGTATCTTATGTTTTCGAACAAGATTGGCAAAGCTCAGGATTAAGCTAAGCATTCATCAAGGTTGTTTGGTCGATCGATTTCAAACAAGCTTTCTTTTATCTGTTAAATTCATAGAGTTGTTTATCACACAAGGTTTAGGGTTTTCTAGATGCTGGAAGAGGAAATGAGAGCAAAAATAAGACAAAAAAAAAAGCAAGTGAGCTTCCAAGTAAATGGGGGAAAAAAAGCTTATACAAATTGTTGTATTTATTGATCATCGTTTAATTCTTTTACTATTTTCTTCAATTCCTCTTGGTAGAAGAAAATGGATATACATATGAGTGCATTTCATTATTGCTCATGTTTGAAATATATATAATCATATTTTATTTCAATTTATTTTATCTTATTTATTAATTGCACTACTTCATAGCTCATAGTTCAATCATATGTAACCATGATTTATTATTGAAAATAATGTTTTTAATTTAATGAGGTCCATTTTTTTCAATGTATAAAAAAAATTACAATATATCCATATTTACCCCCATAATAACCTTACAATAATAGCAAAATATTACCAAAACCCCATCACAAGATTACCAAAATATCACTAAAATATCATCACAAGGCCACCACAATACCAACATTTTTTTAAATCTTGGAAAAGCTTTTTTAATGGCAATTTTCAAGCAAAAAATGTGCTTAACGTCGTGATTTATCACATCAAAGAAGACGAAAATATGACTCATTTGTATAAAGAAATAATAATATCACCACAATACTACTTCAATACCACTAATTGCCACCTCAATGTCACTTCCTTTTTTTTACTTGGTAACACTTTTAAGTAACAACTTTTAAACAAAGAAATACAGAATATCATAATCTATTGTTTCTCACACCATAAAGGTTGAAATTATGATTCATTTGTGTGGAAAACCACAATACCATCATTTTTCTAAGATTTTGCAACAACTTTTTCGTAGCAATTTTTAAATAAAAAAAGATGCATAACGTCGTAATCTATTATTTCTCACATTACAGGAGAAGAGAATATGGATCATTTGTGTAAGAAAATACAATAACACCACACTACCATCATTTTTTCCAAGACTTTGCAACATTTTTTAAGTAGTATTTTTCAAATAAAGAAGGTGAATAACACAGTCTATTGTTTCTCACATCAAAATTACAAAGGATATGGATCATTTGTATAAAAAAATATAATATTACCACAATATCATCATAATACCAACATAATAAAATCATTTTTTTCTAAAATTTTGTAACACTTTAAATAAAAAATTTTATACAAAGAATACGCATAACATCATAATCGTTTGTTTCTCACATCAGATGAGGAGAAACTATGATTCATTTATGTGAGAAATCACGATACCACCACAATATCACAATTTTTCTAAAAATTCATAATACCTTTTTAAGATTATTTTTCGATCAATAAGTTGCATAACAACATAGCCTATTATTTCTCGGATCAAAGAAGAAGTGCATATGGTTCATTTGTGTGAAAACCCAGAATACCACCACAATACCAATATAATATCGTAATTGTTTAAAACTTTGAAACACTTTTTTAATGGCAATTTTTAAATAAAGAAAGTTCATAACAACATAATCTATTATTTCTCACATGAGAGTAGTAAAATATAGCATTCGTTTGTGTAAAAAACCACAATAACACAATAACATCACATTTTTTTTAAATCTTGATAACACTTTTTAAGTAGCAATTTCAAAGAAATAATATGCATAACATCATAATCTATTTTTTCTTGTATCAGAAGAATATAATCTATGGTTTTTTTGTGTGAAAATTAAAATAGCACGACAACACTATCATTAACCTTTCAAACACTTTTTTAATAGTAATTTTCAAATAAAGGGGCATAACATCATAATATTTGTTTCTTACATCAGAGGAGCATAAGTTGTGGTTCATTTGTATGAAAAATCACAATAAATTATGGTTTATTTGTGTGAAAAATCACAATACATCATTTTTTCTAAAAGTTTGTAATATGTACTAGTACTGATTTTCAAACAAAGAAGGTGCATAACAACATAATCTATCGTTTATCAAATCATGGGAGCATATGTTATAGTCTATATGAGTAAAAATTCATAATGACACCACAATACTGTCATTTTTGTCAAACTTGGTAACACTTTTTGAGAAGAAATTTCCATACGAAGAAGAAACATAACATCATAATCTATTATTTATCATATTATATGAGGAGAAATTATGGTTCATTTGTGTGGCAAACCACAATACCAATGTTTTTTAAAACTTTATACCCTTTTTAAGAAATAATTTTCAAACAAAGAAGATGCGCAACATCATAATCTATTATTTCTTACATCATTGGAGCATAATGTCATGGCCCACCATATTCTAGAAATTGGAAAGACCCTCATGGGATGGAATGTTCTAGAAAATATCAGATATAGAGAGGCATCCAAGGGACTCTAGAACATTTTATGACATTCTAGAAAAATCTAGAAAGAATAAGAATATTCTAAGAAATTCTGGAATGTTCTACATAATTCCCAAAATATTATGGAAAGTTCTAAAAACATGTGCATGTAAAGAATAATGTAGAACTATCTAGAAGATAATATATTCTAATGTTATCTAGAAAGTTCTCTTAGACTTGGGGAGGACTATAAATAGGAGTCCCTCCCCCTCATTTGGATCCATCCAAGGATCAACCTAAGAAAACATCCAAGCTTCCAAGCATTCAAGAGTTGTAATTATTTTTCTTGGTGAAGTGTTCCTTTTTTCAATACTTCTCCTGCTATTCTTAGAGTGTTTGGTGCTCACAAGTCCAAGAGTTGTGAGGATTAGGTTGATTTAGTGCTAAAAAAGAGTGTTAAAGCTACATGGGTGACTAGATAAAAGTTAGTCCGTGACAGTGAAGCCAACCAAGCTTTCTGCAACGGTGATTGTGGTAGCGAGATCTTGTACTCCGCGCCTCCTAAGCTCGGTCTTCGTCCACTGTTGGAGTCCATCCATGAAGCTGAACAGAGCGTCATTATCTGACATGTCAGGGATTTTAAGGACCAAGCTAGTGAACTCCTTAATCTATTCTCGGATCGATCATGTTTGCTTGAGCCTTCGCAATTGGGTTCTAGGCTCATCCTCCACATTTTCATGATAGAATTGCCTTTTTAGCTCTCTCTTGAAGTCATCTAAGGTAGATATGGTGCACATACCTTTCTTAATATCTCCACACGTTCTTCTCCACCATATCATAGCGATGTCTGAGAGATACAAAGTATCAAATTGTATTCTTGCCTCATCATCTGTATTCTTCATTGCTCCAAAATAATTCTCCAGTCCCCATAAGAAGTTGTCCACTTTCCTTGCGTTGTGAGCTCCTCCAAAACTCTTTGGTTTTGGAACTTCAATCTTCTTGGCTTTGGTAGTATGATGGTTGGTGGTTTTTACTAGTGCCCTCTTACATAGTGAGATGTCCCCACGCATTTCCTCCAAACTAGCACGTATGTCGCTCATCTATTCTTCATGGATTTGTCGTACCTCTTGGAGCTCCTCCATCAATTCCTCCTACATCTTAGTCATTTGGAAATTTATGTGCACCATATCTACCTTTGATGACTTCAAGAGAGAGCTAAAGAGGAAATTCTATCCTAAAAACGCGGAGGATGGGCTAGAGCCCGGCTCAAGAAAACATGATAGATCCGAAAATATATTAAGGAGTTCACTAGTTTGGTCCTTGAAATCCCTGACATGTCAGACAATGACGCTCTGTTCAATTTTATGGATGGACTCTAACAGTGGACAAAAACTGAGCTTAGGAGTTGTGGAGTACAAGATCTCACTACCGCCATCACTGTTACGAAAATCTTGGTCGACCGTACAAAGAAGTCTACAAAGCCAAAGGAAAAGAAGAGCAATTATGTCAAAAGTGGGAGAGTGAAGGATCAACATAAGGAAGAGAACCATTGCAAATCGACCACATCCAAGGAAAAGGGCAAGGGGAAGTATATCAACAAAACCAGATCACATAACAAAGGCTTCCTTTGTGAAGGACCTCATTGGGTGAGGGATTGTCCTCAAAAGAAGGCTTTGAAATCTCTCTTTGCAAGTCTTCAAAAGGAAGAGGGAAATGATATGGTCGCACATGTAGAAACAATGCAATTGCTCAACGTGGTGCACTCCTCTCCAAAGACACCGACAAAGGGACTTCTCTTTATAGAGGTGATTATAGGTGGGACTTCTACTAAAGTAATGATAACATGGGAGCTTCTCACAACTTCATCTCTATTAAAGAGGCAAAGAATATGGGTGCAAATAGCCGGAGAAGGAGACTCCATCAAAGCAGCCAACTCAGTAGCCAGACCAATCCATGGAGTAGCCAAAAGAGTGAAGACTTGTGTTGGGGACTGATCAGGTATGCTAAATTTCTCCATCATTCCAATCGATGATTTTAAAATTGTCCCGAGGATGAACTTCTTGGATCAAACAAGAGCATCCACAATGCCCTTTGCCAATAGCATATGCACATGGAAGGCAACCAAGCTTGTTTAGTACCAACAATAAGGGCTAACAAGCAGGAAGGCAACATGTTATCAGCCATTCAATTCAAGGAGGGCATTCCACAAGATAAAGGGAGTCACTTGGCAAAAAAAATGGTGGAGACCTAAAAGGGCTTGCCAAGGGAAGCGGTGGAGGTTCTTAAGAAACTACCACCAAGAATAAGAAAAGATCAGCGGATTGGGCTGGAGCCAAGGACGAAGTCGCCAATCAGAAAGGGTGAACCCAAGTTTTCTAAGGGAAAACAAAAGAAGCGGGTCAGAGTGTGTTGACCTCATTTTAAGGTCTTCTTTTCCCTTTCTTTAGATACCTTAGGATCTAGCCTTAGATTTTTTTTTTCTATTTTGTCCCTCCTAGAGGACTAGATCAGCACCCACAATATTTAGAAATTCAAGCTACTACTTCGCTTTTTGAAGTTTCATATAGATAGTTTTAAATCCTCAACATTCGATTAAGTCGATTGAAAAACCGACATATTGAAGCTCAAATTGAACTCCTATAGAAATTTGAAAGACATAGGTGGACTTCATGACATGTGCGACATTTAACTTGCCACCGCGAGCGATGGGACCAGTCAACATTTTTATTTTATTCATTGTAACAGCTCTGATCGGGCCAAAATAATTTTGTTTGTCGTGCCGCGCGCGAATTGAAGTTGATTTGGAGCGATCGTCGATGAATTTGTCCGGATGACTCTGGATGACAAAATGGACCACGCCGTCGCGTCTGGAACTATGATTTTAGCTAGGGAGGATACCCATTTTGTTGGGGCACCGTGCACAAATGAATTGTACAAAATTTGATATTTTTTTTTAAAATAAAAAATAATAAAATCTTTTTTTTAAAAAAAGGGTCTTTAAAATCCCTAAATTTAAACCTCTCGCTCATGTGTGCTCTCCTTCTCCTCTTGGGATCGAACCCTGCCCTAGCTCCTTGTTCCTCTCGGTCGAGTAGCGAAGCCTCCTTTTTCAGTTTTTCCGGTCACCTTCTTCCTCTCCGGTTGCGACTTACCTTTATCTCTGGTCATAACTTTCGGTCACTTTCTTGTAACGGTTTTTCCCGCTCAAACGAGTATGGTAACCCTCTTGTTCTTGAGTTTGGGTGCTTTCTTTGCCTTTTGGGGTGTTTCTCGTCACCTCCCTATTTCTCACCGTTGGTGAGCCCCTTGCAGTTGTGATCCCCTTGCCCTCTCGTCGGCTATATATACCCCATCGGGGGGAGAGTTTTAAGGCTGATATTTCGTTTGAAAGTTTTAGGAGACGAAATTGGTGGAACTTACTGTTGGAAGCTTCTGTCTCATGGTTTTTCTTACTCTTCTCGTCCTTGAGTTAGCAAGAAGTTGATGTCAGATTCTGTTTTCTTATGGAATTTAATTATGAAATATTCGTGAAGTAGATAAAAAAAATTTTAACCTCTCTTTAGAATCATATTTGATTACTTGGGGTGATTATCTTCTTTAGCACCATGAAATTAAGTTCAAATCGGTTTGATATTCTGATTTAATTTCTGAATTAACTACCCATACGATATCTTCTTTTGAATTATTGGGTTAATAATCCAGTTTGATTATTACTTTGAGGAAGAAACAAGACACTTTTATTGATATCTATTCTGTGACTGTTTTTGCATATTAATATTGAATGGTAGTTCAACAGACCTGCTTCAATATGGAATATCTATTTGAACCTTAAAGGTTGTTATATTGTATTGGGATTACTACTGCATTTGAAATTTATTTTGGTAGCTCTATTTTTGCTTCTTATACTACTACTCCTATTCGAATGCATGCTTGGAGTTTGTTATAATGCTTTGAGGGGTGGGTTTTGGTGGCTTGGTTCTGCTTCCTACTGCCTTACTCGAGAACATCTATTCAGATCATTTTTCTTAGCTTGCAGCTTTCCTTGCTGCCTAAGTTTGTATGGGTAATTTCTATGTTGTTTAGCCTCTGGGCTGCGGTTTCTCTTTGCTGGAAAGGTATATTGAGATCTCAGGAAATGTTTTAGCTCTTTTGACTATTGTTTTCTCACTGCACTGCTTTAACATAGAGATCTTTGGATTTATTTGATTAATGGGGGCTTCTATTTTGAGCTTTTTGGTTGTCTTCAGTTTGAAATAAATGCATTTGGTTTTGTTTGATTTTGGAGGCTTTGTTTTAAGCTTCTCGGTTGTCCTCTATTCGAAGTGGAGATTTGTGGATTTATTTGATTTTGGGAGCTTTGTTTTATGCTTCCTGCTGCCCCTTATTCGAACATATATGGGAGACTATTTTTTGGTTTTGACACCTATTTGGGAACTCAGTTTTGCTCTTCCTGCTGCCCCTTTATTCGAGTATAAATATTGGAATATTTTTCTACTTTGAGTGGCTGTTTGGTGGCTTAGTTTTGCCTTTTTTGTGGTTCAGCTTAGCCCCCTATGCTGGGCTCGATTTTTTCTTTTTTGTGGTTCAACTTAGCCTTTATGTTGGGCTCAATTTTATCTTTATGGTGGTTCAGCTTGGCCCCCTATGTTGGGCTCGATTTTGTCTTTTTGGTGGTTCAGCTTAGCCCTTATGCTAGGTTGGTTTTGTCTTTCTAGTGGTTCAATTTTTGGCCCCTTTGTTGGACCCGAATTTGTTTGCTGGTAGCTTCTTCCTTTGTTGTCCCTAGCCGTGAGCCCTTACTTGTGGGCTCTTTTATGTTGGGTGTTGGTTAGTGGTTTCTTCCTATGCTGCCCCTAGCCGTGAACCTTTATTTGTGTTTGGTTAGTCCCTATGTATACCTGTAATTGAGAAATAATGAAAAAAAAGGATATGATTCAATAAGTTTTAATTGCTCGAATGGGAGATTAGTTATTGTTTTCAAACAAAAGATCTAATATCGTTGTTAGTGGCATTTTTTTTATTCTATGCTTAACATTTAAATCTTGGGTATTATATCAAATTTTGTGATGAGCTGCATTATAAAGTTTCTTAAACGTTATACTTCTGTGCCCCGAGTCGTGAAATAAAAAAGGGGTTGGATAAGCACATGGAATACTGAGGTGGCCTATAAGTTTGAGATGTGGGGTGACAGCAATGATGCAAAAAACCATTAATCAGCTCTTCTTATAGCTGAAAACATAAAATCAGTGTTCAATTAGTGAGATGCTCTTTCACTTCCTTGAGTCGTTGGCAGCGCTAACCCTTCCTCAAAGGGCTTGAGAATTGGTAGATAGAAAGGAATAGATACTAAAAATCATACACAGATACTACGCTCATAAAAAAGAGCAGATACTATATCCACAAAATGGCAGATGCCACATTTACAAAATAGCAAACACCACGTCATAGACACTACACACTGATTAGTATATATATACATTTGATATTGCACACATATATACTCTACGTATCATATAATATATTTCATACACCACACATAGATACAATACACACCTTTAATTGATAAGTTTAAATACTACACAAGAAGTGTCATGATACATAATAGACACTACACAATACATACTACACATCACACCCTACACAATAGATACTACATTTGTAACATATCACATATTATACACTAGACACTACCCGGCAGATCATACATAGATACTATACTTTCAAAAAGTTGCTACATATCACTTATTTAAAATTCACATATAGGTGCATCACACCCTGATAAGTCCAGATACTATTTAATCCACACATCCGTTAAATGACAGGGTTTAGGGTTGCCCGATTATAGGGGTGATTCGTTGGTGACCTCTAGTTGATATTGATAGGTTGACTTCGATACATTAGTGGTCCGGGGGATCGAGAAATAAAAAAAGGAGGTCTAGTCTGAGCCTAACCCCAAATTAAAACCATATATCCCACTTTAAATTTTCATATGCTTATCATTTAGCCTTTCTTTTATAATATGCAAATGTTTATCTAACCCCTTTATATTATGCAATTGTAATATGTTTTGTAGCATCAACAGAATTAACCAAATACACCTTTAATTGTTTCAATTTCTTTACTTTTCCTACTACATAGTTCTTCCTTTACTGTACATTTCTTTTCTTTTGTATTACTGTACATTTCTTTTCTTTTGTATTATACAGTACCTTTCCGCATATTATTTGTACTTTTTTTACCGTAATTTCTTACATAGTTTCTTTTTCTTTCTTTACTGCATTGTATTTTATACATTCATATGTACTCTTGCTTTTAGTTACTACCTTTTAGTATGAAAGACATGGTTTCTTTTCTTTACTCTTTTCACGTAATGAGATAACGACGTGGTCGATTGACGATTTATCTCCGGACAACAGTCGGGACTACAACAAAAGGTGGAGACATAAGCTTCAACTGAACTTCGATAGATTTAAATAACATATCTTGTTCGTTCGGTATGACGTAAATCCTCATACTATCTTTTAGGACTTTCTACGATTTTATATCGTACGATAAGAGTCCTAAACGTTTTAGGATTCCAAGATCATCGTTCAGTACAACATAAATCCTCACATTTTCTTGGGTCATTTACATATGAAATGTAGTTATAAGCTCCAAATATCTGAATAATTTACAGGAATAAAACATCAAATAATTTCCCTTTCAAAGATATAAAGCCAAACCATAGATTAGTTTGAGATGTCACTCAAGCTTCTTCAGTACCTTAGACATTTCCTACTTTTCGCTTCTTTGGATTCCAAAAAATAATTGTTCCATATTGGGTCATTCTCATTTGACTTTTCTATAAGCAATCATGAAAACTTAAACGTTGAATTCTTGAAGACAACCCTGATATTAATCAAGAGTTTTCTTAGGCGACTTCAGTTGCCTAAGATGTAATTAACTATAGGGGCTTGCCTCTATAGGAAATTAAGAACCCAAATTAATCTAAACCCTATCTAATATGTGCATTAGATAGGAGAATTTGTTGGTTATAAATTCGCATATCAAAATAGAGTCATAAACTTTTAAGTTTAAATAATTAAGCATACCAATACGTGATATGTTCATCCTTCGAGATGATATATCATTTATGATATCGTGTTCAGGTATTTAAACTATTATATATATGAGGTCTATCCGGTCTCATCATTTTCCAAATAAAAAATTAATAAAATAAATAAATAAATACCATTTTCAAAAAATTAAAATTTGCATCATGTCCTAGATCCCTCATAAGCCTAAATATCCCAAGAACTCCCCTAAAAATAGCTGAAACAGTGTCAAGGGGAAGTCGCAATGAAGGCATTGCAAGCTTAAGTGCGGGAGAGTGTCACGCTCCGCCATATTCTAGAAATTGGAAAGACCCTCACGGGATGAAAGGTTCTAGAGAAGGTCAGAATATAGAGAGGCATCTAAGGGGCTCTAGAAGATTCCATGACATTCTAGGAAAAACTAGAAAGAAGAAGAAAATCCTAAGGAATTGTGGAATTTTCTACATAATTCTCAAAATATGAAAACTTCATGAGAACTCTAGAATATTATGGAAAGTTCTAGAAACATGCACCTGCAAAGAATAATGTAGAACTATCTAGAATATAGTATATTCTAATATAATCTAGAAAGTTCTCTTAGACTTGGGGAGGACTATAAATATGAGTCCCTCCCCCTCATTTGGATTCATCAAAGGATCAACCTAAAAAAACATTCAAGCTTCCAAGTATTCAAGGATTGTAATTGTTCTTTCTTAGGGTAGAGTTCCTTTCTTCAATAGTTATCCCCACTCTTCTTAGAGTTCTTGGTGCTCACAAGTCCAAGCGTTGTGAGGATTAGCCTGATTTAGTGCTAAAGCCGCACGGGTGACTAGAGAAAAATTAGTCAGTGACAATTGGTATCAGAGCCTTGGTTTTGGAGGTATGACATAAAGTGTTAAAGAGCACCTAATGGAATCTGAAGCCACTAATGTGGAAACATCTCAACAAGGGTGAGGACGTTAAGAGCAACGAGATCCAACTAGATCTATGTCACATAAGAGGACAAAGGAGATCATGCACGACTTTGATTTGCACCTTGCTCGGGTGGAGGAGGCGATGAATGGCATGGGAGTTGAGATAAAGGATCTTAACCAAAAGATGGATGAAATTGAGGAAGAGGACATTATCATCCATTCAACGATCAGAGGTATGATGCTCCAATTGGAGGAGTCCTTAAAGAACCAAATGGCTAAGATGTGTGAAGACTTGATGGGGGAGTTCAAAGAGGTACGATGAACCCATGAAGAAGAGATGAGCGACATGCGTGCTAGCTTGGAGGAAATGCATGGGGACATCTAGTTATGCAAGAAGGTACTAGCAACACCCACCAACCATCATACTCTCGAAGCCAAGAGGATTAAAGTTCCAAAACTAAAGAGTTTTGGAGGACCTTGCAACGCAAAAGAAGTGGACAACTTCTTATGGGGACTGAAGCAATATTTTGGAGCAATGACGATTACAGATGATGAGACAAGAATACAATTTGCTACTTTGTATCTCTCAGACATTGCTATTAATTAAAAATATCAAAAGTTCTAAAAAATATGAAAGTACTCCAAATTGCCTTAAATATTACCCTAGCCACAGAGAATAACCTAAAAATGTGTTTGCAATTTTCTAATGGTGTAAAAAAGTATTTTTAATAATTAAATTTATTTTTCTTAATTTGTGAATAAAATAATTAGAATAAAAAGAATTAAAATCACAAAAAATAAATAAAATTAATTTCTCTAAGTTCACTGAAGTTAGAGAAACTTCTAAAAATGTATTTTTGAAATAAAATATATTTTCTATTTATTTATTCAATAAAATCAATTAAAAATTTATAATAAAGATTAAAATATAATTCAAAAATTCACAAATTATGCCTAGTGGTCCTCTGACCTAAGTGAACCTCTAATAATTCACTTAAGGACAAAAGATTTATTTTACTTAGTTATATTAATTATTGTTGAAAATCCTTATTTATGGACTAAAATAATTATTAAAAATTAAATAAAAATTAAAAAAATTACAAATTCTCCTCTCATATTCTAATTAACCATGAGAAGGGTACTAGCAAAGTTTTAAAGTCATTTGGGTTAAACTTAAAGAATTATGAAGTGGAGAGCCTTAAGGGCAAAACAATAATTATTGAATTTTAGACTCTAATTAAGATTTAGGCTAAACCAGAGGGTAAGTGGATAATATTGATCATAGTTAGCCCCCTGAAATGATTAAAACATAGAGGCTTAAGCAGTAGAAATCAATCCATTCTATTTTCTCTAAAAGAGTAAAAGTGTAAATTTCTAAATTGTTGTGCGTTGGAAGCTAATTAAATTGGATCATCCTAATGTGAAGCGCTTGAGTTAGGAAGATAATAACTCACCAATTGGTAGCCCTATACCAAAGGTTAAATGATAATACAATCTTTTGATAAGAATTAAGTTCATCTCTTTCAACCTTTTCAAAATTGCAAATCTACTCATGAAGGCTTAAGAGCTCGATATTGAACTAAGTTTGATCCAACATCACTTAATGAGGTTTAGGAAAGATAATACAATCAATTATAAATATTTCCCAAATACTACAAGCTCAATTCCAACTGAGGGAGTGAGGATTCCTAAACAACTTAATTTCCCCTTAAGGATGTCCACCCACATAATTCCTAAGTGAAGCATCAAATGAAATGCTAGTCACCCCACTCATGGATTAATTAAAACATTAAAAGTTCACTAAGCACAAGTTAAAACATTACAAATAAATCAACTAAGAATGATCAATTAATGAACTCGAAATGACTCAGAAGATTCTAAAAGATATTCAAGATCAAACCTGAGCACTTTTACAATCTTTTGAATATTTTGAAGAAGATTCAGACCTATTATTCCTTGTTGAAGAGGATCATCTCTAAAACTTTAAGGATCCACTAAGATATGATGCGGGACCTATTAATTCACACTTCCAACAAAATACCCTACACTACTTATCCTACATCTAAAACCCAATGCTCAAAAATTTGAATCTTGGATAAGGTATTTAAATCCTTATGAGCAATTGAGGATATTTTCGCCACACATGAATCAACGAGCTAGTATAAGTTAGAGGTCTAGGTGGCAAGGGTAATGATGACATTGCTTATGTCTGTCAGACAAGGGACGTGCAGTGGGATTTGGAATGGTATCTCCTACCTCAAGGATCCTCAATAAGGAGATAGGAAATGACCAATGATACTATTCGCCAGCTTTTGGTAGGAATTGTCCCTAATACTCTTAGGATTGTCCATAGTTCTAGCCTGATTAAAGTAATTAGCCTGTGGACTACAGTATTTTACAAAATATATAACTAAAATCATTTTTTACAACATCATTACTTTTGTTTGCTAAAGTAAATTTTACATGCATGAACAAATTAAAGAATTTGAATAAAAACTTACAAATGGTCCACAGGTTTATCACTTGGATCGAGGTTAAGGGTTGTCCTACTCGGGTTGTTAGGAAGGCGGCTTCTATTAAAGTTGAAATTAGGTTTTAGGGTTTAGGGTTTAGGGTTTAGAGTATAAGGCACACAGCCCAGCTCCGAGCCCCCGCCTTTACTAAAGTCTTACACTCAGCCCGGCCTTCCATGTGTGACAACTGATTTTGCTTTATTTAATTTGGATTTTTCTAACGATTTAATTTTTTTTCTCTTACTGGATTTCCTAATGATTTTTTAAGGCTTATAAGTTTGTTTAAATTTCTTGCACTTCATTATATTATAGTACTAACCCGTTTACAACACTAGCAGAGGCCTAGGCACACAATGTTATGTCTTATTTCCTTCTTTTATATATTACACTTTTATTGCTCTTTTGTATACACATATTACCTGCAATACCTCTTAGAATAGAAGAACAGTAGTCTGATTGTAGAGGAGGTACACAACGATAAGACACAGACCAAACAATCTGCATGCATACCTTAAATTTAAACCCTGAAATTGCAATCATCACGACAGAAACCTTGGAGCAAACATAGTGGGCAGCACAACTTGAATGCAAGAGAAAAACATCTTCAAGAGAGCAAACGAGATCTTCAACAACTAAACTTCCCTTAGTTTAAACAACAACAACCCATAGGACTTCGAGGTAGTCCACCTAGTGTGACATAAATTCTCACATTATCTTTATGCATTTACACAACCATATTGTGCAATATAAGACCTAACTCTTTTAGAACTCCGAGATAGTCTGTCTAGTGCAACATAAAACCTCATATCTTCCAGGCTATTTACATGATCAGATATCACGCAAATGTAAGCCCTAAATAATTAAATGGCAAGAGTAAACATTAAATAATTTCATTCCTAAAGCATAAAGCCCAATAATAGGATAGTTTGGGAAGTCATTGAGGTTCGCCTTGAAATCTGCTACATCCCCTACTTCTCATTCATTTGGATTTCAAAAAAAATTATTGCTCTTATTGATCCATTCCCATTTATTTTTTTTCATGTCCGGCCTTGAAAACTAAACTTTGTAATCTTGAAGACAAATATCATTAGTCATTATTGAGAGTTTTCTCAAGTGACTTCGGTCGCTTACGATATAATTAATTATAGGGGCTTGCCTTTATAGGGAACTAGAGAACCCGAGTAATATAAACTCTATCTAATTTATTATATTAAGTAGAGGAATTTGTTGGCCAACATATAAAAAACTTTCGCATACCAAATGGATTTCATAAATTCTTTAGTTTATGTAATAGAGCCTCACTAACAAGAAATGTGTTTATTCCTTGGGATAGATGTATTATTTGTGGTGTGATGCCCGGTTATTTGAACTATTAAAAATATGAGGTCTTTTGGTTTCATTTTCAAAATTAAGATACTCCTTTCAAAAATCAAAATTATACGTACATTAAATTAAACCCTATTTCCAAAAACAAAAATCATAAATCGCAGCCGACAGAAAACCCATTAAGAAAAATACTATAGTGAATCCATTCAAGCCACCTTTTGATCAGTAAGCAGAAATCCCTTTGGAACCCTCTACTATGCAGATAATAATTATGAAATTCAAGTCCACAGTGTCATAGGCTTTTTTGATGTCAAGCTTGAGAAACATATTACCTCCCTTACATTTCCTATCAAGATCCTCAACCAACTCCTGAGCAAGTAAGATATTATTAGTGATGTCCCTGCCCTTTACAAAGGTAGGCTGCTGGGGAGAAATAATGGTAGCAAGATGAGGTTGAAGCTTAGCAACAATCAACTTGCTAATAACTTTAGATATAATAGAAGTGAGACATAATGTTCTGAAGTAGCCCCAATTTGGCTTTTCTATACCCATAGGAATAAGAACAATTGCATATGAAGTAAAGAAATTACTTGGATTTTCCTTAGTAAAAAAGCTCTGAATAGCAGAAACAACTTCCTTCTTGATAATTTCCCAACAAGATAAATAAAATTATAAAGTAAAACCATCAGGGCCAGTACCCCTATTTTTATCAATACCTTTGAAAGCTACGGATATTTCCTCCTCAGTAGGGATGGAGCAAGGGTTCAAACTGGCTATATAATCTCTTTCTTTCAAAAATCAAGAATCATCGATTGGAGTAACACACACTTCAACATCAAAGATATTAGCAAAATACTTCACAACACTTTCACCTAATAAAGCAGGATCAGAGATCCATCCACCTGATTCATCGTGAATTCCTAAGATAGTATCAAAACCTCGTCTCTGTTTTATGGAAGCATGAAAATAGTGAGAGTTCTGTTGACCTCACTTTTGGTTGAGGTCTAGAAAACTTTTTTAGTAGCCTAGGTCTAGCCATAGGACTTTCCTATTGACTAGTCTTAGAAAATTAGAAAAGGTACTCCCACCATTAGAAATTCAAAACTCTTCTTTTTACTCAACTTGAAATTTCACATAATGATCTTAACCTCTAGCATTTAGTAGGTAAGATCATTATAAGAGAATTCAAGAAGAGTCCCTATAGGATTATTTGGCTTTAGGATTGACCCTGGGTGTTGACTTGGAACTTGGGTACACCATATCTTCGCAATATATTAATCCATGGTTCATTTAGAATGGATATCTATCCAATTCTATGTGAAATGCCTAACTTGGTCTTTTGACCCGAGGCACCTCCAAATTACCTAACTACCCTTGGGACCCAAATTTGGCTAAAATTCCCAAATTTTGCCAAATTACCCAAAATTGATCAAAATCCATTTCAAACACCTTGAATACATCCAAATTTGTCAAAATTTCCAAAAATGACCAAATTACCAAGATACCCCTCCATGACCCAAAATCAAAAAATTCCAAAAATTCCTAAAAAATCCCAATAAATCTAAAATATTCCCAATTTCATTTTATTCAACTACACCTTGGTCCAATTTGGTCAATTTGACCATCTTTGACAAAATCCCCAAATTAGCCCCAATATTGGCTAACACCC
>NW_018164841.1:399101-421299 GCF_001263595.1 Phalaenopsis equestris | reverse complement strand
ATTTGTGCTGATTGCTTCACACAAATATAAATCCTGATAAATAAAAATTGCAGGATGAAACGTTTAAATGATTTCTCCTAAATTGAAGCCAAATAATAGGATAGCTTAGGAAGTCACCGAAGTTCTCCTTCGGATCTGTGGCATCCTCTAGTATTTCCTTCTTTGGACTCTAAAATAAAATGTTCCAAATTTGAACCAATCCCCCTTCACACTTCTTAGTCCGATATCTTTGAGATGTCCTTACTATTTGAACTCCTTGAAGATAATTTTTCCTTGATTTCTATCGAGAGTATTCTTAGGTAACTTCAGTTATCTAAGATGTAATTAACTATAGGGGCTTGCCCCTATAGGAAGCTTTTCCCGAACCCAGCATAATATAAACCCTATTTAATTCCTTATATTAAATAGGGGAATTTGTCGGCCAATATATTGGTTCCGCAGATCAAACGGATGTCATGACTTTCTCTAGTTTATTTGATCGAGCCTCACCCTCAATTCTTGTATTCATCCTTTGGGATAGATACAGAATTTGAGGTAAAGTGCTCTTCCATTTAAACTATGAAAATTATGGGGTCAGTTTGACTTCATCTTTTTCAAAACTAAATTTTTTTAACGTCCATCCGAAGCGGGCAACGGGATTTCAATTCCGATGACCGACAGCTTCTTACGGACAAACTCCACACCAAAAATAGTGCCGACAAGTTCATATCCCCTTCAACAAATTGAATTTCCCCAGCCTTCTAACAAAGCAAATCCTCCTCCAATTTTATATAGTGAAATAACCTTTTATGATCTTCAATAAGTTCCAAGGCCAAATTAGGAGAGCAGACTTGATGAGCTTCAAGCCTATTCACCACACTTTCTGCCTCAATAACATTTTTATGAACATCCCCAAAAATATTCCAATTCTAGTATCTTAAATAAGAAGCTATTCTTTTGTATATTTTCCAAAGTATAAACCGAGCACTACCACCATCATATATCCAAGCCTCTTATATAAATTTAAGAAAAGATTCATGAGAAGACCATACATTGAGAAATCTAAAGCAATAATTGTTTGGATTAGCAAAAGGAGCCACATTTAAGGCAATAGGAGTATGATCTGAACCAACAAAATTCAAGTGAACCACCTTGAGATTGTAAAGGCATAAATCCAAAGTGATTTCCCCAAAATCGATCTAATCTTTGAAAAAGCATACCCCTCTCCCAAGTAAAAGGGGAACCAGAAAAAACTCAACTCATATAAGCCAGCTTCCTCCATCTTAGCCACAAATTTATTAACCAAAGCAGTATCACATCTTCCACCCCCACTTTTCTCCAAAGGGTCCATAACCATATTGAAGTCACCTCCTACTATCAATTTATCCCTAGCAACTTCTCTCAAAGCAGCAATGGAGTTCCACAGTTCATATTTTTCAAGTAAAGTAATGCTAGCGTAAATAAAAGTAATGAAACCTCTGAAATCTCCCATAACAAAATAGGCATGCGCAAATTGTGACTTATCAACCAAAATGGACAGATTAACCACAGGTTTCCAAAGACCCAAATCTTATTGTTCTTGCAGCCAAAATGATTTAGGTGTCTAAAATTCCTCAAGAGTTTTATCCTCATGAAAAATAACTATAACTTCCAAAATAGCAAAAATGTGAAGATTATAAACCCTGAAAATGTGTTTTAGTCTACTAAGGAAGTGGGGGTTCATCACTCCCTGAATATTCCAAATCAAAAAATTAATCATTAGCACCCAACACACCCCTCCTAGCAGACCTAGCAAGGGCATGATGTTGACCACTATCAGAGTAATAAATAACATATGTAGTGAGGATATTGCTAGCACTAAGGCGGAGCATTTTGGAGTGTGTATATATATATATATATATATAAAACTTAATTTCAAATGAAATGTTTACACAACCTTTTAAAAGAGACTAGTTTCATCGTGCAACATATTACATAACTGCAATGCGAAAATTGTTCTTACCTAAATATAAAAAATTGGACTTTAAAGATATTAAAATTTACTTGCGTAAAAAATTGTTGAATAAAATTTAGTTCAAATCCTAGCTAAACATGATAGCAAAGTAGCACTAATAAAATTATTAATAGCATTATTTAGATAAAGTATAAATTAATAATTTTAAATTCAATGAAACTTAAAATAGTCTTTAACTTTTAATTAAAAATTTAACAAAGGCCTCCACAATTTTTTTAGCTAATAAAACATAAAATAATTAAATTATTTCAAAAGTAATATAACATAAATTTTAATTATATACATCTCACTTAAATTATTGTATATATTTGACAATGCTGATAATTACAGATGTTCAATGATAGTTTAGCTATAATAATCATATTTAGGCTACAACAAATATAATAGATCATGAAAGTTATAGTTGGTGGTTATAATAGCGGGAGTTGGCCACAAAGGCTGCAGTTGTAAGCTGTAATAGCAATAGTCGGCCACATAGGCAGTAGTTGATTGCCATACACACAATAGTTGTCACAAAGATCATTGCTGGAAACTGTAACAGCAGAAGCTGGCCACATATGTCGTAGTTGCAATATCATCAGTTGCTCACATAAGCCATGGCTGGAAGTTGTAATAGCATCAATTAGTCACAGAGGTCGTAGTTGGTTGTTGCAATAGTGATAGTTGGTCACAGTTCAAAGTTGTAACAATAGTAGTTGACCACATATGCTATAATTGGTGATTGTAATATTATTAGTTGGTCACATATGACATAGTTGGAATCTGTAAGTAGGGATGACCAACAATGCTCGACAGTGGTCGACAACTACGGAAGTTAAAAGTTATCATTGGCTCTTCAACACAATATCATACATTACAACCATATTTGGAAATATAATTTTAACAAGTGGAGGTCGCCGAAGGCGACAAATAGGGGCAGTGTTCGTTAACTACGATATGAACACCATCGACCATAGCCCGTCAGTCACGGCCCCCACAGTCATTGCCATCAATAACCGTTGATTATGAACATTGTATATCACCGAGTCTTCAATATGACATCATATGTTACGACAGTATTTGAGATACTACATTAACAAGCAGGATAATTGATAGGGAAGACTGGATTGGGGGCGCAATGACTGATGGTAGTCAATGACTACAGAGACAAAAGTTATATTTAGGACTTCAATCCAGAACATGCTTCGAAATTCCTTCTCTTCCCCTCACCAATGAAGGAGAGAGCATATTTATAATCTCTAGGATAAGAACACTTCAATTTTTCGTTGAATAACAGCTCAACTGCCTGATTTGATGACTCAGACTAATCTCTCTTGAAATAAAATATTTTTTATGATTTGAGGCTCTTAATAACCTCAAAATTAAGCAAGATTAGGCTCATTAAATTTCTCTTATCAAGATACTCAATTTGAATATAAATATAACAATTTAAATGTTCATTTGACATTTTAATTGACAAACAAGAACATCCAAAAATACAACAGTTTGATCTGGTCTTGATTGGATTCATATCGAACCAATTTTAGTATCAACGGATTTATCTTATCGAGACGGTCAGTTTGACCATAAACTTACTGAATCAAGACTTTGAATAATCTTGAATTTGAATCTGAAACATTTCTTGCTAAAAAATGTCTTGAGAATCAGATAATAGAAATTTCTCCATAATGTAATATATATATACATACATACATATATACATATATACATACATACATACATACATATATATTAATGATATTTTCTATTACATTCTGAAATCATGTAAACAAATATAAATTTTAATATTAAATATATCAATCAATAAAAATTCAGTGGTACATGTATAAATCCTCCTAAATAAAGAAAAGGGTCATTTTACATACATACCATCTAATTCCTATGCCTTTATATATCTAACACCTAAATTTTACATTTTACATATAAACCTTCTCATATATAGGGTAAGGTGGCATTATATATATATATATATATATATATACTCAGATTAGTTAGTCGGGCATTTGCTTGTCAGTTGTAAGTCGCATCTGACCTGAGGTTTCAATTCCCCCCAAGTGTAGGGTGTGGTACCGGAATTCTTAGGCGCATAAGGGATGATCGGGGCTCGTATAATAGCCTCCAACCATTCCTTTTTTATTTGGTGTTAGATATGGAAATACATAAAAATTAAGTGATATTTATGTAAATATTCCTTAAAAACCTAAACTATTAATTTAGCAATATACAAACCTTAGAATCAAAACTATATATCCAAATCATCATCAGGATCTTCATCCGAATCTGGCTGGTCATCGTCTGAGTCACGAATGTAATGTATCTCGCCCTTGCTTTGCATTCCATGGGCTTCCATTTCTACGGGTAAAGCGTTTCGCTGTAAACTATTCAGATCCTCATTGTTCTCAGCAAGGGAACGCCGCCCATCATATATTTGAATGGGCTCACCATTACCTGGAACATACAGTTGGATACATTGTAAGGCAAATAATTAAGAAGAGATAACTGCACAATACAGAAATATGAAGTTTTATCATGTGATTGTTTTGAAATATAGAACTGACGCATTTACAAGTGCCAAGATCAAACCAGAAACCCCCCACAAACAACAAGAAGTCTTTAATCCACTAAGTGGCCACATGAATCCTTTTTTCTCCATTGCGTCCTATTGAGTGTCATATTTTCATTTAATTCTAATAGATTAAGATCATTTTTTATAAAATATGCCCAAGACTATTTTAGATCTACCTCTGCCTTTCTTGACATAAGTCAAATATAAAACATCTACTCTCCTAATAGGATCATCAGATGGTCGACATTTAATGTAACCAAACCATCGAAGACGACTCTCTCAAATCTTGTCCGCACTGGAGCTACATCAACCCTATCACGGATATATTCATTTCGTTTTTTTGTCTCTAAGTGTCAAGTCACTCATCCACCTAAGCATTGTCATCTCAACAATGCTTAACTTTGTTTTATGCTTCTCTTTTAAAGAACAACATTTTGCGCCAAAGAGCATTGCAAGTCTCACCACCAACTTATCAAATTTTCTTTTCTAAGCGGTGATTTTCTACCTCACAATAGGCCCGATGCATTCCTCCACTTCAACCAACCAACTTGAATTCGACTAATAACATCCCCATCTATATCATCGTCACTTCGAGTAATAGAACTAAGATATCTAAAATGATCACACCTTTTAATGATTTGATCCCCCATAGTTACAACTCTGCCACTAGAGCTACTACTACTAAAATTACATTCCAAGTATTCAATTTTAGATCTACTACTTAAACGAAGGCATTTAGACTCCTACGTAGACCTCCAAAATTCAAATTTTTCCTGACTCTTGCTCTAATTTTATCCGCAAGAAGGATATCATCAGCTAAAAACATACACCAAGAAACATCCTCCTATAAATTTCAAGTAAGAGCATCCATAACTAAAACAAAAAGATATAGGCTTAAAGCCAATCTCTGACGTAATCCAACTAAAATAGGAAAATACTTGGTCGATCCTCCTTCAGTTCGAACACAAATAATAGCTCTAGTACACATATCTTTAATGACTTGAATATAAATCATATCAACTTCTTTCTTCTTCAAAACTCTCCAAAGTACTTCTCTTGGAACCTTATCGTAAGCTTTTTTCTAAATCAATAATAATCATAGGTCAATCATCTTTATTATCGTTGTGCTTCTCCATCAAACCTCTCAATAAATGCATAGCTTCCATAGCAGACCCGCCCGACATTAATCCAAACTGATTAAGAGAAATTTTTGTATCACGTCTTAACCTATGTTCAATTACCCTCTCTCATAAAACTCAATTCCTCTATAATTTGCACACACTTCTGCATCTCCTTGATTCATAAAAATATGGACTAAAATACTCTTCCTCCACTCATGCATCTTTCTAGTTTTTAAATAATATTAAAGAATTTAGTAAGTCAAGAAACTCTCAAATCTCCTAAATATTTCCACACTTCAATTAGAATATCATTAGGTTCTACTAATTTTTCACCCTTGATTTTTTTTAAAGCCTCATCAATTTTTTTATTAATGCGACGGTAAAAATAAAATATTTTAATTATTAATAATGATATTAAGATCACTAAGGTCGATCATATTTTCAAAAACTTAATTGAAAATATTATCAAAATAGTCCACCCACCCATGTTGAATATCTTCCTCTAAGAAAAACATTTCTTAATATTCATCTTTACTACATTTTACTTGAATTAAATCTTTATTTTTCTCTCTTTGTTTAGCTAAGTTTTTACATATATTTTTCACCCTTTTTAGTACATAATAAAGATCGCTGAAAACAGAATTTTTAGTGTCACAAATTATTTTCTTAGACTTCCTATGAGTTACCTTATATTTTTCTCAATTCTCTAGTTTTTACATTTAACCCACTTTTATAACACATTATATTTTATTTTTTTTATATATTATTATTCCACCACTAACTATTTTTATTTATAAAATTTTTTTCTTCTGATTCTCCGAGTTCATATTTGATCACTTGTTTAATAGTGTTTGTTACTTTATCCTATATACAATTCACTTCTTCATGAACATCCCAAATCTAGCAATCTTGAAGTTTACTCATAGAAATAATTTATTTGTCTTTTAGGTGTCCCCATCTAACACTATGACAATATTTTCTTATATTCTTTATCTTATAACCCTTCATTTTAAAATCTAGAACTAATAATCAATGTTGAGTACTTAAATTTAGCTAAACAAAATCATACGCTAAAACAAAATCTAATACGATTTTACCTTCTTCATTAATCACACCAAAATCGTAACCACCAAAAATATATTTAAAATCTTTCACCACTCTACTAATATGTCCATTTAAATCTCCTTCAATAATTTTTTTTTTCAATAGGTATCATCTGTATTAATTCTAGACTTCTAGGTTATTCCACAATTTTTTTTTTTAACCTATATCTAACTTACTAGAGAAGCATAAGCACTTAGAACGTTAAAAATCTTAGGTATGGAGGTAAATGATCCATCTTTTTATTAACTTGGATAAATTTGACTACCACATCTGATCAAACACAAATGAAGCCAACCCCATGCTCTCCCTATCTCATTGACTTTTCCTGATCACCTATGCGTTTGTGCTCATTCCCCACCTACCTAAACCTTCCTCCTCTCCTACGAATACCATTAATGTTTTCCTCCGTCCTCTTCAAATTGAACTCTGCTGCTCGTCTGATCATTTATCCCAAATAAACATAGTCAACAAAAGCTAAAGCTTCAAAAACTTTTTCGTTCATGTTTCAATCATATAGATGATAGAAGGATTGGTTCAGCACTGCAAGGTTGTGTTGCAGTAGGATAGAATAGTTGAGTTAATAATTCGGGTTTAACGAGTTAGTATAGGATTTGACCCGAAATTAATTTCACAAAAATATGAACCCTACCCAATCTTTTATGGTAAAACCTAATGAACAAAAAAGCTTGAATTCATCTTTAATTTGATTGAAGATTTATGTTGCTTGGTTAAGAGAGTTAAATCTGTATAGAGACCAGTGTTATCAATATGGAACACCATGAAAATCTAACTCAAATTCAACAAAAAAAGAAAGAATTAGGTTTAAGTCAACTCATTTAAGATTCAAATCAGGCTGAGGTCAAATTAAGTGACTCGAAAAAAAAAATTGTGTCTGAGTTCAAGTTGGGGTCTAGTCATGGTAAAAAAAAAAGAATAGTTAATTATTTATACATTATTTTTAAATGAAACACTCTTTTTTTTTCTTTTTTCTTTCTATCTTGATATGATCAAATCGGTAATCGTATCCATTTCAAGTTAAGTTTCTTGACACTAACCAATCAGGACTAAAATGTTTCATGTGTCTTGTTAAGTTGAGTTCAAGCTTAATAGAATTTGGTAGAGTTGAGATTTCTAAATTGTTTAATTAATACAATGGTCCAGTTAAAGGTTATAATGTTCATGTCAGGTCATTTGTAGTTTGGACCAAAATCTGATCCATGAATCCTAATTGCCACCACTAATATAAACATGAAGAGTTGTGGAGACTTGACGTAGCTAAGGTGTTCTTAGCGTCAAGGATGAAGTAATTGAGTATTAAAATTTTGTTCTCGATATTGAGCTCACATTATTGGTTGAAGAGAGGGAGGAATTTGATGAAAGTTTGATTGAGTTTGGAGTCGGGGAGGAGGTCAAGGTTTTCACAATCAACAAGGATGCATGCTTCAATGATTGGAAGTGGAACCCAATGAGACGAATGGGGAGGGCAGTGGAGAGGATGGAAGATTGAATGCAGGTGAGAGAAGGGCGAATGCAGTCGCCTTTGATGAGGGTGGTGATAAGGCAAACAAGAACACTATAGTTAGTGATGAAGTTAATGAGGGTACCATAAGAAACAAAAGAAAGAAACTCACTCAATTCAACTGATTTTCTTTTGCAAGAAAAATAAGCCATTAGGTGTATTTTAAAGCCACCATAATTGCACTCCGCATCCTTTTTTATCCAATAAAAAATACTAAAAAACTCAAAACACGTGCAAACCATTACATTATACACATTATCTGTGACCAAAAACTCCGCAAATGAGAATAAAGCTAGATTTACTAAAATCAAATAGAAATAAAAAAACAGGATAGAGCATATGCTCATCTACAAGCATCAATGCCTTGGAAACAAAAAGGTAAACCCTCCACAAGTTATGATGAGGCTCATAATTTCCAGAGGACATTGATGACGAATGAGAATAACCACCTAAAAATTAGAAAGCCCAACTACTAGATAGACTCCCACCTCCTTTCAGGATAAAAGTAAAACTAGAGCTGTCTACGTATGCCAACACAGTGGATGCTAGGAGTCCTAAAGATTTTCTTTTTGTATAATATCACCCTTGCATATGAAATATCAATTACCCAATTAAAAAACACATACCAGTAACTTATTTGTGTAATACCTAATCCTTAAATTATGGCGTAATTCATATGACTTCAGAAAAATTTAAGAGATCACTAATAACTTTATTTTATCCCATCATCTCTGAGAAAGAAAGAATAAAGAGTCATTGGCAGCAATTGATGATGAAGTATAAATAGTTGGTACGACAGAATTCACGTGAGCTATAGCATTTAGAAAAAAAGGCTACCTAGGAAGCAGGCCAAGAAGATTCGTACCGCCACAAAACAGGAAGGGGTCATATGTTAACATAAAGGCAACAGGCAAATCCAACAATGATACTAATGGATGCAAAAAATGACTAGCAGGCATGAGCTCTTCAAGCTCATTACAGTTCAAAACCATGTCTTAAAACCCTCATCGATTTAGGTACCTACATGAATCTTTTTACTTAGGCTTTAGCTCAGAGGTTAGGATTTCCTATCATAAGATATCCAAGTCGTTATCCAGAAAATGATATTCACCATCCTAGCGGTATTAAGGGCTTCGTGGCTTCTAAAGAGATAACATAAAGGTTTATCACCATGTTAAGGCCATTATGATGCTTAAACTGATAAGGCAAGCTCCACTCAGGCTGACCGCAAGATGAGCACCTTCCAGTTCTCTCGAACAATAGGACTCCACTCTCAACTTATTGATTGCCTCCAATGATTCTAGACCGACAAAAAAATTAGTGGTCCAAAATTCATTCAAGCAATTCACGCTAAAGGCACATCAGATCCTTGGACTAATACTCAAATTTAAACCATCATTATAATGTCATACCTTGGTGTTCAAATGGAAGTAAAACCCTTGACTTATCTTCTTGTTCCTTCTCTGAAAGCCGGAGATTAAATTGCAACTGCTCGAAGTAGAAGTTTGGTGGAAATGGTGGAAGGATTAGATCTATTCATCCTCTATCAAATGTTTTAAGGAATTGAGCACAGTGCTAAAACAAGGAACATACCTTAGGCAACAAGGTTTGGCTAACTACCATGTTTTCAGATGGAGTTGCAAATCTAATTCCAGCTTGTTCAATATGAAATTCTTCATCCTGTACTTATCAAATTTAGAATTATTTTTTATACGGTTTAGCTACTATCCGTGTGAATACATTAAAAGAAGCTTGAGGAAAAGGTTAGATAGCTTACGAGGAATTTTACCCTCCCATTACGACGCTTGAAACGAACATGGAACCTTCCTTTATGCAAATTTCTTCCAAGCCAAAGCAGGTTCTCTGAGCCATTTTGTCCATTGGTTATTTGAACCATTGGCTCAAGACTAGCTATTATAGAAGACATATATTCAAAAGCAGCAGTAGATTTGGGCTCATGAAGGTCAGCATGCAATAGGCAAAGCAAGACTGAAACTTTACCTGCAATCAGAAAATCAATATACTGGATGAATTCCTGCTAGCCAAATGCTCAAATAGGCATCTCATATTCATGCTGTTCTGAATTGTACAAGTACATACAATGATGAAGCAAACAAACAAACAGATTAATTTGGTTGGATCAACATGGTTCCACTATCCGTGATTTTTTATGGACACGTGCATCTCAGATAATTTAGTTTTAAGATACTTCACTATTTTGTTTTTGGGGAATTTAATCTCACACCTAAACTTTCAAATTTACACACATAGCACCCAATTTTTTAATATAACAAAAAAATAAGCACTACCCTTTTTAAAAGTGAAATACACTTTTTCATGCATAGGTTTAAAGCATCAAAGTGCTGTGTATGTAAATATGAATGCTTAGTGTGAAATATGTAAATAAATAAGAATTGTGTGCTAGGTATGTAAATTTCTCTACTTTCATTTTTTTTGGGGTGCCCTTGTATGCAGGCGTCAAGTTTAATGCTTCTATTCAATGGTTGGGGGAAATAACAAGCATTGCTTTGGCTCTTAATAAATTAAAAGCTTCTCTTACCACACAGCCTAAAACCTAAGGTAGTGTTCCAAGGATGGATGTGTTTTAGAAGGAACACATTATATTCGAGGTGGAATTGCCAAAACATGGGCAATCAAAATATCTCTTTTAAGACATTAAGATCCAAACCAAGATGACTTTTCACATAAATTAGGACAAACAAATATTTTATTTCATCAAAACAAAACAACACAACTCAAATACTCAAATACATAAAAATAAGCCCTACAACTCAAGCGGTAGGTGATCTCTCCCAAACTCTAATCCTAAAACTCCAGACAACAATCTTCTCATGCATGCCCTACCCTAACCTATTAAGCATTATTTATATCAAACAATAATAAATAGGCATTTTTACATGCATGACACATGAAACATCGATATTCACATATTAAGCATCTAAACATTTCTATTTACATTTTAAGCACCCAAATTTTTTTTTCGAAAGCATTTCGTCTCCTCTTCCTTTCCTCTCTGCTTATCTTGCTTCCATGTTCAAATTCCAAACACCGAACCTGATTAGAATGAGAAAGGCGCTAATGCTTGGAAGAAGGGCAGCCATAGGAATTCTTTACAGTAATAGCACTTAAAGTAGGAATGGGAGCAGAAGGAATAGTAGCTAGGAATGGATAAGGTAAGATGTTGGGTTTTTGCGGAGAGAGAAAAAACATGAATTGAGGGAGATGGATTTAAGTGGCATGCTCCAAATGAAGAGCCAAACAGGAGAGGAGGGTGAAAAAATTGAGAGGGCTTAGCATACGGCAATCATTTGTGGGCATTTGTTGAGGAGAAGCAGAGGGAAATAGGAGTGGGTGTTTCAATTAGGTAGTTTGGGTGCCATGATTTTGTTGAGACGACAGAGCAGAAGCAGGCACAGGCTAGCGGACGGTGATCGGGTTGAGCAAGGAAGTCGGTTGAAGGTGTTACTGTCGTGGGATGCATTTCATGAATTAAAAAAGTGAAAGAGCAGACAATCGCACGACGAAATGAGAAGAAGTATTGTATTTGAGAATCAGGAAAGATTTTGGGTGTTTAATACGTTAATACCGGTATTACTGGAATCATATGTAGAAACGCCTATAAATAATAAAAGAAAAAATTACGCATAGGCACCAGTGTAATATTACTCCCCTCCCAAAAAGATACCTTGTCTCATGGTAGGAAAAAAAAATTAAATTGTTGTTGGATCAAATCATATGGCTCTCACTCATAAACTGACTTGTGTCTTGACTCTCGTCCCCAACACTTGATTGAAATAAGTGATGAGTTGTTGACATTGCATGAGAATTGCACCTAATTTATGGCCCAGAGCGTTCGTCTCTACAATGAAAGGTTGGCTAAAATCCTGTAATGCCCCCACTACTAAACTTGTCATGACCATGTTTAGTTTTTCAAAAATTTGGGTTGCCACCTTCCTCTGAAAGTTATCATTCTTCAGTTTCTTCGTCAATGGTCACACAATAGAATTACAACCCTTCAAGAACTTCCGAGAGCATTTTGAAAGTCTCAGAAATCCTCTCAACCCTTTCAAGGTCCTAGGTGGCGGTCATTCCAATATAGCTATCACCTTCAATGGATTCGCCGACACCAAGGGCTTGCACATATTAAGGTCACTGCGAAGCTGCTCCATCTTGTCTCCCTCTTGAATACTCTGCAGTTTCAAAAACAGTCCCTTAAAAACTCCCCTGCTCTTCTCCATCGATCTCATTCCCATCATTACTCCTAAATCGCCTTCTGTTCGGAAGGCTGCCACAGTAAAAGGCACTGACGTGATTGGATGCAGCACTCTGCCAGTGTCTTACTCACCTTGGCTTCCTGTTCTAGGCCGAAATACTTCAAATCATTCTTCTGCGACCCCGAATCGCATATCGTCCCGTTCTATCTGCCCCGACCCATTCCAAACCTCCAGATGTTGTGCAACTCCCTCCTAATGTTGCCGCTCGAATCCTCAAGATTCCATCTCTCGATGCTGACTACTTTCATTTGTTCTAGCCATCTGAATGTTATGTTATTCATTCCAAGTGCTGCAACTCGAGTCCACTCTCAATTCCTTCGCTCGATCTCGTGGCTCCAGGTCCTCCTAATGCAAGAACAACGTCTTGATGCCGCACAAATCTTTCATATTGCTGCCACTCGCGTCCCCCTCCAGACATCATCGCTCGATTCCGTGGCAGCTGGCTTCGGTTTAAGTGAAATTCTACAATCTTATCCATCACCTCTTCCAAGGCCATAAATCTCCCTTCAATAGACAATAATCATCCTTCCATGGCCGAGAAATGCTCCTCAATTTCAGCTCTGATATGACTCATCTCTTTTTCTATTTTCTTCTCCAAAGCATCTATTTTCCCAATTACCATTACTCCCTGTACTATTTTGAAACTCCTTTAAGCGACAATCCTGTCGTTAGCTTCCCAATTATCTCAAATTGCGACTGTATCAGAAGATTCGGTCGTAGGAGGTGTTCACATTCCCGCACCAAAATCCCCTTCCTCAATGGTTTCGAGTAGGAGCAGAGCGAGAGGAGAAAGATGGGAATTACGGGATTGTACACCACGATCCCTACGTGACCTTCTCAGCCAGTTATAATTTTGTCTGTATCACAAGGTTACTATGAGGACAAAAGATCTTGTACGTTACAATCCATCATAGGCTTCCCAGATCGTGATTCCATAAAATCTTATACGCCGCGATCCCTAATTCTACATATTTTGTAGGCCATGATCTCATCACAAGCTTGCTAGCTCGCTGGAATCGCAACTACTTCGTGAAGCTGGGTCATGCAGCGATCCCGTTGGCTTTAAAGCTAAAGATCGAATCGCAGAAATTTTGTGGAGATGTTGCGATCCCACTTTGCTTTCTATAATTGACTGTTCTAATGCAAATTTAATAAGAACTCGATAAGTTTTCTACAGGAATTAAGGCAAACAAATTGTTTATTTTATCAAAACAATATAACACAACTCGAATTCATAAAGATAAACACAAACAATTCGAGAGGTAGGCAATTTCTCCCAGCACCTACAATTCAATAGGAAGGTGATCTCTCTCAAACCCTAATCCAAAGACTCAAGGCAACAATGATTTCATACATATCGTAAGTCTAACCCATTAAGCCCTTTTTATACCAAACAATAATAAATAACAAAAGTCTAAATTGGTCATAGGTGCCGGTGTAACACATTACCTATTAATTTGTAATGGCCAAGAAAATCATCTTTAGTGGTGACTATGACATATGGGCAATTTCTTATGTAACACCCAAATCTTACATGTTTATAGAACCACCACACTTACGTCTCCACTCATCAAATTCCCAACCGGACATAAAAAATCACAACAAAAACCCAGCATTTGTTTTCTATTATGGAATTCCAAATGTTTATATGGTTTAGTATAATTTTTTAAGCGTCATTAGATATGTACATGTGATTTATATGGCATGTGCATTATTCTCTCGAATATAAAACATGTTTTAAAAATAATGATTTTCTTTTAACTCATTTTTAGCGCAAAAATAAAATCCTCACTTTTTTGGAGAGTTTTGAAAAAGGCTTCTGAAGTTCAAAATTAGAGTTGACGTCTAACTGCATCCGAACGATGGATTTAAAAAATTTCATTGTTTTGAAAAGATTATTTCTAACTTCAAGCAACTAAATGTGGCCCTTAATAAAATACAAATTATCATGCTGATCACATAAAACGATCCAATCAAAACAAGCTATTCAAAGAAAATGTAGCTAAAAATACCTTGGATACAAATAATCGAAGTTAACACAGAATCAATGCCCAATAAAAAAAAAATTAAAAGTCAAAAGGAGAGTATCCTATAGGTAGTATTTACCACCTTCGGATTCATCGTCATTCAACAATAAAAGGAAAGTATTAATAAAATATATAAGCAAAAATTGCAAAAATCCTCAACCCCCGCAACAGCTCCCATCAGTTGGAGGATAACGAACAATAATACAAGCAAAAATCTCATGGAACAATACGCAGTCCAGATGGCTCTAGCAACAACAATGAAAACAGGAAAAGATAAGATAAGTTTACGGGCATTTGGGATCACTTTTGACGTTTGAATTTTTATTTTTATTTTTATTTAATTTTTTCATGTGTATACTTAAAATAAACAATATTTGGTATGTTATAATATGATTAGTTGTTTTTAAAAATACTAAAAAAAAATTAAGTGTTTAAAGCCTTTTTAAAGATAAATTAATTTATTTTTAAAAATAAAAAATAAAAGCATATAAAAAATACACTAAACAAACGTATTTTTAAAATTAAAACAAAAAAAATAAAAAATTAAAATAAAAGTTATCCCAAACAAGCCCTTCATGAACTTTTGATAAAAAATGACAGTCATAGTAGTGAAAACATAAAAAAATTAAGCACCTCTATTGAAAAAAATAGGATACCAGTTTTCTGAGCCACTTAGCCCCAAGGGATCATGTAGTCATAGTAGTTCATAGCATAATAAGCAAATTTGTTATAGATTGGACTTAAAATATAATGAAAAATGTCAAATAAAATGTGGCAAACACATACCATGGCTTCTAAGGTTGCTAATAAAGCTTGCAACCGATTGCAATGAATTATACCTTAGCATCATACTAACCTACAAAAATAAGAAAAAAAATAATAGTCGGCACCAGAAAAATTGTAAACCGTAAGGGTAATAAAATAATTAAGGAGACAATAATAAAAATGGACATTTTAGCTAATTTTGAAGGATAAAATCACATCAAGAAGCATTAAAATAAATGTCACATGAACTCAAACTTTACAATCGATCCACAAAAGCACATGCATACCACATACAGAAATAAATAAATAAATAAATATATATATATATATATATATATAATGCACATTGTAAACAAAAACTCTTTTCATTTTCACCACTAGGAAAAACTTATTTGTAGAAATTATATAGTATAGAAATATCAGCTGAACTTCAAGAATTATTGACGTGGGACACATGCTTAACAGGGGAGCGCATCCACAGTAAATGAGATGCAATTCCGTTCTGCAAGCCTGAACCCAAGCTTTCCCATTCGGGCCTTTTGATTTCCAACTTGATTTTTTTCTTTTTTTATGTTTCCTATTTCTTTATTTCTAATTAAATTATTTTATATTGAGGAACTCTTATATATTGTAGATTTTTGTTATTTTGAGAGGTAGTTTTATTTTAAGATAAGTCCTTTGGAGAGTTCTAGACAAGAACGGGGTTGATATGACGTATATTCAAGTCATTAAAGATATGAATGCTAGCGTTGTTACTTGGGTTCAAACAGAAGAGGGATTGACCAAGTATTTTCCTATTTCAGTTGGATTACACAGGGATCGGTTTTAAGCTCATATCTTTTTGCTTTAGTTATGAATGCTCTTACTAGACATTTACAAAAGAATGTAAAAGAATGTACCTTGGTGTATGCTTGTATGCTTTTCGCTGATGATATCCTTTCTATAGATAAGACTAGAAAAAGAGTTTAGAAAAAACTTGAATTACGGAGGTCCACATTGGAGTTTGAAGGCCTTAGTTTGAGTAGAACTAAAATTGAAACAACAACAACAACAAAGCCTTAATCCCACTGCGTGGGGTCGGCTACATGAATCTTTTTTCTCCATTATGTCATATTTAGTGTCATATTTTTATTTACATGAGCTTAAAATTGAATACATGAAATGCAATTTTAGTAGTAGTAGCTCGTGACAAAGTGGTAACTATGGATGATCAAATCATTAAAAGAAGTGAACCTGATAGATATCATGGGTCTATTGTTCAAAGTGATGGTGATATATATGGGGATGTTATTAGTGGAACTCAAGTTGGTCAGTTAAAGTGGAGGAAATGCTTCGAGCCTATTGTATGAAAGAAAAGTATCATTTAGCTGAAAAAAAAAATTTTATAAAATGATGATGAGACCCGCAATGCTCTATGACGCAGAATATGAGCCTTTGAAAGAGAAGCATAAAACAAAGTTAAGTGTTGATGAGATGAGAATGCTTAGGGTGGATGAGTGGCTTGACACTTAAGAGATACGATGCAAAATGAATATAGGTGTGATAGGTTTCGTGTAGCTCCAGTGACGGACAAGATTATTTAGAGTTATCTTAGATGGTTTGGCCACATTAAATGTTGACCATCGATGATCCGATTAGGAGAGTAGATGTTTTAGATTCGACTTATGCTAAGAAAGGAGACCTGAGCATATTGTATAAAAAAAGATCTTAATCAAATGAGAATATGACACTCAATGGGAAATAATGAAGAAAAAGGATTCATGTAACCGACCTCACTTAGTGGAATAAAGGTTTGTTGTTGTTGTTGTGATTGTTGTGGTTGTTGCTAAAAAGTAGTTCTATTTTTCACGTTTTGAGAGATTGTATTCTCTAATTTATGATCTAAGGAGTGGTGTATCTTTTTCTTTCGAAAGTATTGTGTTTGTATCTTGCTTAGAAATATGTGGTGGAATCTCCACGCTGCCCGTATCTCACTGTTTCCCCATTTGAGTTGTTGTTTTCAACCAGGGCAGTTGTTGAACGTTGTTTATCTTCCTCCAAACATCATCGACCACCCATATTATCATCCCATTGCTATTCCACAACCACCGCCCCACAAAACCTGCTTCCTAAACACCTTCTAGGATCCCTAGAACTGTACCAATTGATATTAAAGCCCGAAAACCCTAGATTTTTAGTGATTTGTTTTTCTTGTCCCAAATCTAAAATTCAAAAAAAAAATCTTCATACCCAAACCCTTCCCACCACAATTCCTAACCCCAACCCTAAAATTTCAAAATTCAACCTTCCTGCCTCCACCAAAATTTTATCCTGACAACCACCAACAAAATTTAAGCCCACAAATAACTTTAATTTGCAATCCTACACCCGCCAGAAACTTTATTCGAAGGAAATGGTACAATACCGCCAAGAAGAAACCCTCAACAAGGTGCCTAGGGTCTTACTATGGCGAATATGCAGTGGAAAATTCTCCAACTGCAATAGAGGTTTGCCACTTTTGAGAGAAGACAATCAAGTGAGGTCAACTATAGCCACAATAGTGACTAGCCAGATCGAGGGGGGAAGATGAATCTCTTCCAATGAGAAGTCTCCAGCGACGAAGAACCTATATTGTGGTGATTTGGCATTAAATATCAGAGAAGCAAATATTTTGGAGTAAAAATTGATTTGCCTTATTTTAACGGTAGTGTGGATCTGGATGGGATCATCGAGTGGCTCCAAAAAACGGAATGGGTCTATGAGTATAAAGTTATTCCACCTGATAAAAGGGGCAAGCTAGTCCTTGGTAAGCTAGGGAAGAATGGTTCTTTATGATGGGAGAGACTGAAGCATCTTTGATAACAAAAAGTAAAATTACTACATGGTTCAAGATGAAACAAAAGATGCAGCATGGTACATTTATAGCCCTCTTGGACATTACAGGATGTTCAAACCCCAACTTCAAAAGAGGAGAAAAAACATCACCAGGTGACCACCACGTACCACTTATAGGGAAGGTTCAACCCCAAGATCAATTAGCGAAAGGACGCCCAACGAAGTATCCAAGCCGACCCCGCCTGAGAAGAAACTAGTTAGGAGTGGAGAACGGGTGGAGCTAACTAGATTCATCCTAGCCACAAAGAGCTTCATGTGCCATAGTTTTGGGCACAATGCATCAGATTGTCCAAGTAAGAGAATTATCACTTTCGCGTAGCAGAGAGTGATTGAAGAAATTGACAATGACAAAAGAGAAGATGAAGATATCAGAGAGGAGTCTCAACTTCTAGCCGACGAGAAAAAGATGTTAATGGTTCCAACTTAACCCATGGGAAAGCCTCCAGTAAGACTAACACTGGTTGTCCTAAAAAGTAGTGAGTTTGAAGAATCGATACCCAAAAAAAAACAACCCTTATTGACGAAGTTGTCAGATATCCTAACCAATAGTTAACTTCTAGGGTGGTTGCAGCTGAGAATGGTTCAACATACATTCATCCCAAGGTCGATTCCTACTAACATGTTCTTTTATCTGTTACATCCAACTTAGTACAAGGAGTGGAAGAAGTGTTACATGTTTAATTGCTCGAGACTTTGTTCATGAGAATACATGTATAACGCGGGGCTCACCTACCATGGGCCTTACTTGCGTTGAAGGGCTGAACCGATTGGTTAAGCCAAGAAGACTAGGGTCAACCGACCAGTCCATAGTGTTTTTCCACCCAAAGGGGAGGGGCCTCTCCTTCCTATTCTAGCTATTATTATATATATAATGTTTGCTTGCTTGGGGTTTAGTTTTTGTTTCCTCTAATTTCAAATTTCTGCCTCTAAGCATTCCTCCCTTCCTATGATTGTATCTAACGATGAGAAGGCGCTCCAGCTGTAGCTCGATCCCATGGGATATCCATTGCTCCCAACTCCCCTTTGTAGTCCACCTTCCCTGTTTCCAGCAGCTAGCCTCAATCCCCTGTCCTACTTTCAACCGCCTGCCACCCAAAACCTCCACCCGTAGCCGTTCCAAGTCCTCCAACCATCCAACACTACCTCCCAACCCTTCTCTTCCTATTTCTCCCTACTGTAACAGCAACAACCTCCTCTCCCACCCACCCCCTCCTAAACCACCCAGCCAATAATTCTTCTTGTAAGGACTTAACCGCAAGCACCCCCTCCCTACTATTCAACCATCACCTTCGTCTTAGCCCTAATTGGTGTGTATGTATTGTGACCTTCGTTGTCATGTCCTAGTGTCGTCATTTTGTGTCATTAATTCTTGTTTTCAAGAGTCGTCATTGTAACCTATTTAAATTTAATATTGCATTTTTTTGTGGTTTCGACTAACCACAGTATCATTTGATATTAGAGCTGGCATAACCCTAGTCTTATCTTAGGGTTTCCTCGCATCTGCTCTACCCCTCCACCAAAACTTTTCTTTCGTATTCCCAAGACATAGCAGGAATTTGACCTAACCTAATTTTCCCCTACTGATTTTCGAAATCAGCAACCCTATAACCAATTTTTAGACCCTCTTTCACCATGAATCCCAAACTCTAACCATGTCGCCAAAGAGATACATGTCGGACCCTATCCAAGATGAGATACAACAAAGATCTGTCACCTTCAGCAAAGGTTGATCAAGACGGATGACGGGACTCAGAGGGAGATTACCCTCGGCTGAGATCTGGAGAGCCACAAAGAAGAAAGGTATGAGGATCTGACATTGTTCCACAAGGAATACATCAGAAATGAGGAATACTGACCCAACACTTCGAAATTCAGTACTAGAAAAGGCCGAGAGAGGTGACCACTTATGGAGGACACAGGGATTTACGCATTAAAGTGGATTATCGGAGTTCAATGGAGGTATGGATTTAGATGAATTTCTCGATTGGTTGCAATATGTCGAGTGAATCCTTGAGTACAAAGATACGACAAAGGATAAAAGGGTAAAACTAGTAGTCATCAAGTTGAAGAAGAGCGTGAGCGTCTCCCTGTGATGAGAAAACATAAAGAGGAAGAGAAGATAGAACAGTGACAAGATCACTAAGTTGGAGAAAACAATGAATTAATTATTATTTATGAAAATAATAATCAGAGTTTTAAAAGTATAAAAAGCACATAATAATTGGATTGGATCAACAAACGTTGGCAATATTGGAGGTAAGGTTTTGATGTTTATTTATGTAAGTTATTTAAGTTAACTAATTAAATGTTGTTAAGTTATATTAAATTTTATGAATTAATCATAGTGATTATAACCTCTCAAAGCAGTTGAAATAAAGATTCAAGAAGAATGAGATCATTGTTTGTGCAAAAGTATTTAAAAAGGACATGCATTATTTTCTAAAAAATACATATTTTTCTTATATATGCATATTAAAAGTTAAAGAATATTTTAAATGAAAATAAATTAAACAAAAAAAAGTAAATGTTTATTCAATGACTTTAAATAAACATAATGAAAAGTAAATAAAATACAAAAAATTAAGTCAATTAGGATTTACCACATTATGATACTAGCTGAGGATGCTACTGTACCCGTGCACGAAAAAAAATGAAAATTGTAAAGATATAACTTCATGTGCAAAATTTTGAGGGCACCTATGAGTACAAACTTTTGAGTGCCTACGGGTACCTACAAAGACCTATAGGTACAACTTTTTTAGAATACTTTTGAGTATGATGATGATCCTAATATGACTTCTAAAAAAGATTAAAAGGATAAATACTTAAATTGAAACAAAAAAGATTAATTTTAAATAAAAACTTAGCGATTAATTAATTATTGAATCACATTTCTTTGGAACCTTCATGCATAGTAATTTAATGCTTGATAAGATTGTAATTGTTCATTAAGTGGTGATAAACTTAATGCAAAAATCAATTATTTCTTTCAGACAATACTCAAGATTGACATGTCTGATATAAGAGAGTTGATTTATAGGAGAATAACTATTGATAATAGATAATTGATCGTTTGTTATGGTTTTAATTTCTTATACTGTTTATTACCGATTAAGGTTGGAATGTTGTTGGTTAGGCTGCACTACTACTTTATTTTCTGACTATGTTGTTGCTATGGTTGAGTTTGATTACTCTATTTTATGATTTTTCTTTGCGACTCTTTTTAATATTGGAAGTTATGATGATTTATTGCATAAAATAAAATAAAAAAAAGGCTAATATCGTATGATTGCAGTTCTTGACTTGGTTAATTATAAGCTATCAAGTTGGGTCATGACATGACAGTGGCCTAGTTGAAACACAACGAAGACCCTGTTTGGTTCGGCTTCTGCTGCGCGGCGCGGCGTGCGACAGCGGCTTCGTCCCGCAGTGCGGTGTTTGGTTCGAAGCTTTGCGGCAAAACTTTGGCAAAGCCGATCGAAAGCGGGCCACGATATTAGCCCCGCGGCCCCGCTTTCCTCTGAACTATTGTCTCGCTTACCCCTTTCGTTTCTCTTCAGCCCTAACAACTTCCCTCGCGGCTCTCCTTCGTCGTCTTGCTTCGTAGCCCCCCGATCGACAGATCTGAGGTATAACGAGCAGTTTTCTTCTTCTAATCGCAGATATGAGAGAGCTTATGAGTTTTTTCGAATGTGATGTTTTCTCTTCTCATATCCTTCCTATTTCGGCGATTTTTTCTTTAGCGCATGGAACCTCTTTAGTTCTTTACCCCTTTCTTTCATCACTAGGGTTTTGCCTTTGCTTTCCCTTCTCGTTTGACCCATTCTTGTTTGGTGGCTGATGGCTCAAGAATGGTAGAAGGTTGTGGTTGTGGTGGTTGATTCATGTGTAGTGGTTGTTGTTCATGCATTTTAGTAGTGTGAAGTGCATAGAT
>NW_018164841.1:395525-396601 GCF_001263595.1 Phalaenopsis equestris | reverse complement strand
ACCAACCGTGCGAAGCGCCCCCGGAACGAACGTAAGAGAAAGAGTGGACCTGCATCTATGAGGGAGCAGCTCTCATACCTAGTCGACTCATCTAACGATGCCCCTCACAGAGTTCAAAAAACCTCGGTTCATGAGGTCATTAGTCTTCTTGAGGAAGATCCAGAATTTACAGGGGATCGTGATCTTTTCTACTTTGCAGTAGACCTCTTTCGTGATTCCCTCCACCGAGACTTCTTCACAGTACTGAGCAAAAAGCGACGATTGGAATACATACGCTATTATTATAACCGTCGTGACCTGTGAAGTTTAGTTCCTCAGTAGTTCACATTGTCTTTGTTTATTATTTGGAAACTAGAGTGTTGCACTTTCTTTCATCTATGATATTCTTGTTAGTACACTTTTTCATTTGTGGTTGTTCTTTTTTTTTTTTTATCAAACTGATTTGAATTTCATTCCAAATGATTGTTAAGTCATTTTTCCCCAATTAAAGTTCATATGTTTGGTTCTTTTATTCCATCTATAAGCTTAACTGTGTTTCAAAGTGTAATGTATAGTTCATATCGTCATGGACCCAGAGGAAGTCCGACGTCGACGTCGAAATGCAGCCATAAATATACTAGTGCATTACTATAACACGCATGTGGACCGTGAGCCGTGTTACACATCATTTCAGTTTGGAGACAAATGGATGGGAGAAATGATTTCAGGACACCCAACGAGATTTCAAAACATCTTCCGCATGTCCCAGCGTGTTTTCAGTGATCTGTTATTAGATCTGCGAACATCTCATAGGCTTCACGGATCTTCAAGGACAACAGACCGTGAAGTATTGGGCATAACACTTTACATTTTATCACAGAACGAGTCAATGCGGGGAGCCATGGAACGATTCCAACACTCATCGGAAACAATAAGCAGGTACTTCTCAGTGGGTTTGACTTCCCTCGTCAGTTTAGCGCAAGCTATAATAAAACCCGAAGATCCAACGTTTGCCAGAACGCCAGCACAGATTCGCAACGATGCCCGATACATGCCACATTTCAAGGTACACATTCATAATTTAAATCAATATTATT
>NW_018164841.1:353578-394461 GCF_001263595.1 Phalaenopsis equestris | reverse complement strand
GTTTTACAATTTTTTTTTCATTCTGCTTCTCCTAGCTAGTAGTTGAGTTGCATTTGTGTACTCTGGGCTATTTTGGATGTACGAAACTGTATGAGTTCCTACGTCTTTATGTAAGAAAGAACAACTTCTCATGGCTTAAGGTGCATATATGTATTTTACATTTTATGCTTATAAAATATGTTTGTAAATTTTTATTTGTATAGATGAATTAATATTCATATACATTGATACATAGATAAAGAAAAATTTTAAACCTATTTTTGTTCAAAATTACAAATTTTTTTTTGAAAAAATGTATAAAAATGAATGTTGAAAACAATTTAGTTCAATTAATTAAGTAAGAAATAATATTTTTTATAAACTTTATGTATATTAAACCCATATTTATACAAATAAATCAAAATATTTTAAACAGTTTTAACAAACAGGGGCAGTTTGGTCATTTTTACATAAAACAGCTGGCTCACAACATTTTTCACGCAGCTGCACCAAACAGACAGTCAACTTCCCCACAGCTGCTTCCTGGGGCAGCGCAGCTGCAGCTGAAAAGCTGAGAATCTGTAGCTGCGCCAAACAGACCCGAAGTGTCAAGGTACAAAAATTTTGAGCAATGTTCCAATGCTCCAAGGAACTGTAGTTCACTTTGATCTCCATGAATACTCCATCTTCATCCTCAATCATCTTCTTATTGCACAATAATTGACCCCCTCGAAATAGGTGCCCCCCTCTAATGATAGAGAAGCTTGATAATGGTTCTCTTTAAACTTCAAGGAGCCTTGTAGTCAAGCAAAAGTCTCCTGATTAAGATATTAAATGTTGGTTCTACAAAGAGTGTAGCTCACCTAACCTGATGATTGAGAACTTTATCTCTAACCATAAGAACATAAGTTCAAGCTTGGCACATATAGGTGTGTGCAAGACTTGAAAAGAGGCACTGGTTCTATAACTAATTTACTCTTGCACTCTTATTTTCCTAGATATTATCCATTGTATTGATTCATTTGAGACATTGACAATCTAAGAATTTATTCAGAATACCTTCATTATCTTTCTTGCAAGGTTTAAAAAGACAAAATCGAGAACTGGGGCATTTTGCAACAATGACGTTGGGTGTAAGCCTCACAATAGAAAAATATTTATAAAATTAAAAATAATTCATAAACATGATAAATTATTGATATATTGATCTCATTTATTATCATAAAGAAATGAACCGCAAAATCTCAATTTTAAATGTTAATATTAAAATGAAAGGTTTAAAAGATTTTTAAGATAACCATTGACTTAAATTTTATCCCACTAAGTGGAGTCGGCTACAAGAATCTTTTTTCTCCATTGCGGTCTATTGAGTGTCATATTTTTATTTAATTTTGATAAATTAAGATCTTTTTTTAAAAAAATATGACCAAATCTTTTAGGTCTACCTCTACTTTTTATTAGCATAAGTTAAATCTAAAACATTCACTCTCCTAACCGGATCATCAAATGGTCGACGTTTAATGTGACCAAACCATCTTAAGACGACTCTCTCTAATCTTGTCAGCCACTAGAGCTACACAAACCCTATCACGGATATATTCATTTCGCATTTTGTCTCTATGTGTCATCTAAGTGTCAAGTAACTCATCCACCAACACTTAGCTTTATTTTATGTTTCTCTTTTAATGGCCAACATTCTGCGTCATAAAGCATTGCAGGTCTCACCACCATCTTATAAAATTCTCCATACAGCATACGTGGTACTTTTCTATCACACAATAGGCCCGATGCATTTCTCCACTTCAACCAACCAACTTGAATTCTACTAATAATATAGTCATCTATACCACCATCACTTTTACCGATAGACCCCAGATATCTAAGGCTCACACCTTTTAAGAATTGAATCACTCATAGTTACAACTATGTCACTAGAGCTACTATACTAAAATTAAATTCCATGTATTTAGTTTTAGATCTACTCAAAGGAATGTCTTTAGACTCCAATGTATACCTCCATAATTCAAGTTTTTCCTGAACTCTTTCTCTAGTGTTATCTACAAGAAGGATATCATCCGCAAAAAGCATATAAACAAGGTACATCCTCCTGTAAATGTCCAATAAGAGCATCCATAACTAAAGCAAAAGGATATAGGCTTAAAGTCAATCCCTGATGTAAGCCAACCTTAATAGAAAAATAATTTGTCAATTTTCCTTTTGTTCAAACGCAAATAACACTACCAATATACATATCTTTAATGACTTGCATATAAGTCATATCAACAACTTTCTTCTCTAATTCTCTCCAAAAGTCTTCTCTTGGAATTTTATCGTAACGTTTTTTTTTAATCAATAAAAATCATATGTAGATCCTCCGTATTCTCTCCGTATTTCTTTATCAAACCTCTCAATAAATGTATAGCTTCCATAGTAGGTTGCCCGACATAAATCCAAACAGATTATAAGAAATCTTTGTAACACGTCTTAACATATGTTCAATTACCCTCTCACAAAATTTTAAAGTATGATGCATCAACTTAATTCATTTATAATTTGGACACTCTTGTGCATCCCCTTTATTCTTAAAGATGAAGACCATAACTCTCCGTCCTCTTGGACATCTTTTTAGTTTTTAAAATAATATTAAAGAGTTTCGTAAGCCAAGAAACACTCAAATCTAAACATTTTCACACTCAATTGGGATATATTCTGGTCCTAATAAATTTTCACCTTTAGTTAAAGCCTCCTCCACTTCTTTTTTACTAATGCAAAAATAAAAATAAATTTTTTTTATTATTATTAACGATATTAAGATCACTAAGATCGATCGTATTTTCATAAACTTTATTGAAAATATCAAAATCACTCACTCGTGTATGTTGAATATCTTCCTTTAAGAAAAGCACCTTTTGATTTTCATCTTTAATATAGTTCACTTGAGTTAAAACTTTTTTTTAATTTTCTCTTTGTATGACTAATTTATACATATATTTTTCACCCTCTTTAGTGTCTAATCTATCATAAAGATCACTAAAAACAGAATTTTTAGCGTCACAATTTGTTCTCTTAGACTCCCTACAAACTACCTTATATTTTTTCGAGTTCTCTAAGATTTTGTATTAAAACTAATTTTTATAACACAACTTCTTTTATTTTATATTTTCTTGCACAGTTTTATTCCACCACTAACTATTATTTATTTATAGAATTTTTTTTTATTTTCCAAGTACATCTTTGTCACTTGTTTAATAGTGTCTGTTAATTTATCTCACATAATTTTTTTTTTCTTCATAAACATATAAAATCTTGAAATCTTGAAGTTTACTCATAAAAATAATTTTATTTGTATATTTTAGGTGACTCGTCTGATTCTATGATAATGATTGCTAGTATAATTTATCTTACAATTCTTTATCTTAAAATCCAGAACTAATAACCGATATTCTCGACAATCTCTTCTTCTCAAAAGATAATAATCAATTTGTTTTTCATTAGATCCATTTTATAAGTAATAATATGTTCGTTTTTTTAAAAAAAAAATTATTAGCAATAACAAAATTATACGCTATAATAAAATCTAATATAACTCTACCTTCTTTATTAATCACTACAAAATCATATACATCAAAACCGTAGTCATCATGAATATTTTTAAAATCTTTTACTGATTTATCAACATGCCGATTAAAATCTCCTCAAATAAAAACTCTTTCTTCAAAATGTATCATTTGTATTAATTCTTCTAGGTCATTCCAAAATTTTTCTATAAAACCTACATCTAAATCTATTTAAGGAGCATAAGCACTTATAATATTAAAGATCTTAATATCAACAACAATCTTAAAGGTTATAAGTCTACCTCCAATTCAATTAATTTTTACAACATTATCTTTCAAACTATTATCTATAATTACATCTACACCATTTTTAGTGTGACTCCTACCTAAAAACTAAATTTAAAATCCAACTATCAATCTACTTAGCTTTTTCTCCAATAATTTAGTTTCTTGAACATATAAGATGTTTTTCCTACGAATCATAATATCAACTAAATCTATTAATTTGTCTGTGAGAGTACATATATTCCAATAACTTATCATAATATTAGTTTCATGAACTAACTCATTTACTAGCATCTGTCTGTAATGTGGAAACTTTTGCTCATTTGACACTACACCTAGGCAGGCACCGGTGCACTTGTACACTTTTCACAGTATTCAGATCATAAAGCACGCTTCTAGATGACGCCATATATCAATTAGGATTAAGTCAAATTTAATTTTAAAAAAATAACATATTAATAACATAAGCGAGTAATCACACTTAAACCACTATTTATATTTTTAAAGCATTGTATCAGAAACAAGTACATTACAAATCAATAATATAATATAATATATTTTTACATAATTAGGGTTGTAATCGAGCCAAGCCGTGTCGAGTATATCATAGTTCGAACTTGGCGTGGTATAATTATAAGTTGTTTATATTCGGCTTAAGCTTGTGTCGAGCTTTCATATATTGCTCAAGCTTGACTTGTTTATTTTTTTAATGTTTGAACTTGATTTGTACTTAATTTGCTTATGACAAGATACAAGTATTTAAACGAGCTAATAAATGAGCTATTAATTCAAATGAATATCTAAATTTTCATATAAAAAATTAATAGAAAATTATACAAATTTTATCACAACTATTAATTTAATGATTATAAACTTTAAACCCTACAATATCTTAAATCTCATTTATCCTCCATTTTAACGTAAATCCCTCTCTTATGAGATATTTAGTGCAATGATTTGTGTAGCATTTAAGCATGATTTAACTTAAATCTTACCAAACAATTAAAAATAATAACTTTAAAATCTACAGAAACTTAATATCAAGTATTTATAAATCATATATAATACAAGTTATCAACAAATAAGTTAATATTCTAGTTAATTAAATTTTATTTAAAGAATATATCATATATTATATGAACTATCATCGAGCTTAATATCAGTATTCAATAAGTTATTTGTTGAACAAAAAATGAGTTTGTTCGTCAACATAAATGAACAAGTTCGACAATGTTCGTGTTTAGTTCATTTAAGCTTTGAGCTTTTAAAAATTGTTAGTGTATGTTTATTTACTAATTTGAATGAACGTGATTGAGTCTTAATCGAGCCAAGTTTAAGTTGCTCATCGAGTGCGTTAGTTCATTTACAGGCAAAAAACACATAAGCCTCACTAGGTATAATGAGACTTAGGAGTATTTATTTGTAAGCCTCAATTCAAGGCATGCGCCTCAAATGCCTTTATAAACAAGGCTTTCTTGACCTCTCTTTGGTCTCAAACACAATCATTGCTAGAGTATTTTGATTCCTAGGTTCTATGTCTTCTCAGGCTTCAACGATAAATTATATTGAGTAAAAAGACTACATATGAGATTTAGAACACCCTCTCCAACTAGTACAATGCCAATAGTATCCTCTCATCAACAATAGAAATGCACCTATGTCGCCTCAACAATCTTAGGCTGAGACAATTCTAGATGTGTACAACACAAATACTCATGCTAGTATTTAAAAATAAAAATTCAATGAAATGACAAACTAGATGGTCAAAAGGAAAGATAACCGGAGTAATTTCAATTTAAATTTCAATCTTCTAGATCAATCCCACTTAAAAGGGGCTTATAACATTTTCTAGCAGTGTCACTGGATAAAGCAATGGGAGAGAGCGTTGGAGTTCTTGTAAAGTTATCACTAAACTAAAAATAATATTAATGGGAAGCAGTGGCCAGTTATCAAGTTCCGCTATGCCAAAAGTGGCCCAAACTATCACAAGAATGCCAAGCCTTCTGGTTTATAATAGGTACAAGTCTGGAGTTGCTTTGATTGATCGAAACAAGGGATGATCAATATAGTGTACTGCCCTTCCAGAAAATAAGAAAACTTTGACTCTGTTAGTAATAATACTAAAGTGGAGCCACTTCAGCTGCTAAGTGCTCACGCCTATCCGCATTGCAGAACACAATCAAACATAAAGTAGAATTTACCATATCAAAATATATCCAGCCCTAATTTAGTGTAAAATTAACAAAGTATGCCACGATGCAAGCAAGCATGGCATTTGGAGATAGGAAAGCAAAACAGAACATGAAATCATAAAATATTAATGGAATGTAGATGCGAATATTTCTTATAAATTAAAATTGGATTTCTTCTGTCTTTCTTCCTAAAATTCACTGACAGGAATCCTAAAACAGAGATAATACATACAGAATCGATGGCAACTGCAAAGTAACCCCCGTCTTCTGCAAATCCTGAAGAAAATGAATAGCATATAAAGAAAACCCAAGCAACAATCTCTGTTTCAAACTCATTGCAAACAGCAAACCTTTCCCAAGTTCCATAACTGAAGATAACATTTTGGTGATATCCTTCACGTCCCTGCACACATAGTGACACACCCTCAGAGCTGGCTTATCAGGGCCACTAAACTGACCAATCTTTTCCTTCCAACCCAGGGGATCAGAGTAACAGTCCAGAATTCGCAAGCTGAAAATTACAGGGAGCATAAAATATTAAATAACACTCTACAAACAAGCCAAAAGCACTTGAATCCACAGAATAAAAGAACATACGATAGCGATGCATCCAATCCTTTACGCTTCAGCAAACTTATGTAGAACGACGGGCTCTGGGTAAGAGCAACAAGTACCAATCCACTGGCAGAGGAAGAAGAATCAAATTTCAGTAATTAACAACTCCCTCTAGAAATATAGTAGTTCGAAACTGACCGTGCTTGGGATATTCCGGCGCAAACATTGGCAGCGAGAGAGCATAGAAAGTAATTGAAGGCATGGATTCCTGAATGGCTTTGCAGAGTATCCTTAATGGTTAGGGCGGGCGAATGTTCTCCCTCGAGAGACCTACCCTCAATGATTTACAGACCGACAATTCAGCCATGAAAAGCCCTAAACAGAGTAGAAGCAAGGGAAAATAACTTGCTCTTTCGCTCCGTGAGTATCATCTAGAGAAGCACGGAGATAAAAAAAATCTGAGGCGCAGAGAGTGCAGCTTGCCGGAGCCCGGGCGAGGTGGCTGCGGAAAAAGACCTGTCTGTTCCCTTAAAACAGGGCGAAGGCAAAAAACGATGCCCTCTCCCGTCAACTGTCGTTTTTGTCGATGTGTTTGTAAAATTAATTGGAGAAATCACAAATATGGCTGTCTAAACGGTTGTTTGTTCGCGAACAGCACGTATTCGACTCATTAATTTAGTTTGATAAGTTAACGAGTCCAACACGAACTAAGATGTGTTCGTTCGTGTTCGGCTCGTTTTGGCTCGAAATACTACTCATCAAGTGTATATATATATATATATATTAAATAGTATTTTAAAAAAATCTAATTGACTACAAGGCTACAAAGATTTGTAATCAATTAAATTTATAATCAATTAAAATATTGATTAAGAAAATAGAATAAAAATTATTAAATTAGATTCAAATTATGTTTTAATATAAATAATAATTTTTAAATCTTGCTCAAACTCTTATTGTCTTATGGCTACATGATTAGGGTTGTTAAAATGACTGTTTGTTCGTGAACAACTCATATTTGGCTCGTTAAACAAACGAGTCGAACACAAACACACTTTTTGAGCTCGAAATATAAACGACGCTCGTGTTTGACTCGTTTACACCCCTAATCACAAATATAAATAATTAGGGCATTTGCGTAGACACCGCCCAATTCTTATGCATTTACATATACAACACCTAACTTAATTTCTTACATTTACACCACTCAAATCATTCATATAATATCAAAAATACCACCAAAATATTAGCACCTACAGTCGAATCATCAGAATCATATTGAGAATTATTCACATCATTATGTAGAATAGGATCAACATTCACCATAAAAGATACCTCATTAATAATCATATTATCAAAAATAGGGATCATATTAGCAGATGACTCACAATTATCGGATAAAACATTAGTAATAACATTAATATCTAAAAAATAGAAGAGTTAAGAATATTATCCGGACTCTCAGAAGATCGATTAATTTTAACTGACTGACTTCAATTGCTTCAAATTCCAGCAACATGTAATTTATTAAGATTCCTTGCTCTTAATATGGGAATAACATTAACGTGTAAATAAGAAATTTTTTGACAGTTAGAACGATGACGAGAGAAGATAGAACAAGCCTTCAATTCATAAACCACAAAAATAATAAATTTTCTATTCTTAAAAACAATTGTAACAGATTTCAGGTAAAGGTGAGTCAATGTTAATTTGAGCATTAACAATGTAAAAGATAGCCTAGAACCCTTAGTTGTCAAAACATCAACTGCAAAAGGTACACCAATTTTGTTAGTTATTTTTGATATATCATTTTCTGAGCAACCAAACAAAGAAAGATTAGAAAACTTAATCCACATAAAAATTTCCTTGAAATTCTTCTCGAATAGGCTATGAGTTAATAATCTATTTTTTTAAAATAAAATGTTTGCTACCAATAAACCAGCGACTATAAGAAAGAATCATCTCAAAATTCTCAGAACAGGTAGATTTGAATAAGAGAGAAGATCAACTGAACCTTTCAACTTTCAAATCTTACGAATAATTTGAAAAATATTATCATAAAAATGCATTATGCTTAAAACATAACCAACAAAAACAAGATCCCATTGCTTAGATCTAATATCTATCTATTCATCCAAGAAAACAACTTTTCTATATGTGCAAAGAACATGAGGTAAATTAAAACAAGTCGAAGAAGTAGAATTCTAAGAAACTAATCCCTTCAAGTTTAAGACAGATGCCTACTCAGAATTAGAAATAGATCGTTCGAAGAAGAAGAAGATAGAGGAGGAAAAAAAACTCCATGAAGAAAATAAGATGTGCAAAACCCAAAAAACCAAAAAGAAACTCACAGGAAGAAAAAATATCACAAAGATTTCTCAAAAAAAAAAAGGAAAAGAAAAAGAGATCTTGGTCAAATTGCAGTGGTATTGTGATATATCAAACAAACCCTAAAGAGTTTCAAGAATCACAATAAATATACAACTCTCTTACCATTAATGATATATTAATGTTTTTTTTTTTGCATTCTATATTTTCACAATTAATTTTAAACATTTGAAATTAGACTAATTTATTTATATAAAAAAAACTAGTATTAAAAAGTATTAATATTTAACTATTATTTCAGCTCACATTACTTTTATAAATGAATTAAAAAAGGCCATCTCCCTTATTCCATTTCCAGTTATGCTTAGGGGTGTAAACGAACCGAACACGAACGAACAAAGCTTGTGTTCGTGTTCGGTTCGTTTAAAATTTAGTTTGCTTGAAATAAGCTCGTGTTCGTTTCTTAACGAACGAGCCGAACACGAGCTGTTCGCGAACGACGAGCCAGTTTGACATCCCTAATATTAATATATAAAAATAATATTATATATTAATTATATAACTTATATTGTATAAATATACAATATCTATATTAGTATATTACTACTATAGTATATTAATATATTATTATTATTATTTTATTATATATTATAATTTATAAAATTTAATGTTTTAAAATATAATAAATTTTTTATATATAATTATTTTATAGTATTTTATATTTAAAACAATAACAATTCGAACACGAACGAACGCATCACTGTTCGTGTTTGGTTTGTTTAACTAACCGAACGAAAAAAATTTGTTCACGTTTGTCTCGTTTACTTATCGAACGAATCGAACACGAACTCATTGACGAACCGAACACGAACTGTTCGCGAACAACGAGCTTTTTTGTCATTGGATTCATTGGTGATTGGTAGTTTCGGCTGTTTGCTGTTTGGTGATCTTCTTTCCCTTTCATAGCTCTGCCCTGCTTACCAAGCACTCCTGGTGTGAACTGAAAAGCGGAAAGCTCCCACTAACCACACCGACAAGGAGCCAGAGGTTCCGGAATTTGCGGCCTTTGCTTCCTATCATCTGCTCCGCTCTCTCAAGAAAGGGAGGGAGAGAGGCGGAAGCACTAAGCGGGTCATCTATGCCAGCTTTGGCGAACGAGATCGAGCTTTGATTGTCGTGGTTGGCGGCATGGGGGACAAGCAGCACGAGGAGGGGTGGTTCATTTACAGCTTCGTGGCTCGGGGGACATTGGTTCTAGCTGAGTATACAGAGTATACCGGAAACTTCCCGGCGATAGCTGCACAATGCCTACAAAGACTCCCAGCCTCCAACAATCGCTACACTTACGCCTGCGACCACCACACCTTCAATTTCCTCCTTCACGATGGCTATGGTATTTTCTCTCTCTATCCCACACGCACATTTCCCTACGTCTCACTCTCTACATCCGATCTGGTCTATGTTAATCAGATGTCGATATGTTCAGGAATTCACGCCTTCAAATTTTGTTTGATGAGAATAGATATGGAAAATTTTCAATGCCAGTAACTTTTGACATATTTTGCTCATTCACTGGTATGCAGATCTTGTAAAGGTCGGAAATCCTCTGTTGGATGCGGGTTTTTTTCTTTTTGTTTTGCTTTAGTTTATAGAGGCTTGTTCTGTTTTCTAGACCTCGATGGCTTAGATTTGATGGCCTCATGTTCTAATAATAGTTATGCTTCTTGTAGGCTCCGAGCCTACAATTTCTTCCATGTTTTTTTCCCTTTTATTTTGATTGTCGGTATCGCTTTCGAGCCTGCCTGCTGATTGCGATGGGCAGCGTTCATTTAGTCAAAATGAACTTTTGCAGAAATCACCTAACATTTGCTAATACCAAGATCGATCTTATGAAAAAAAAAATATATATTTTTTTTGTTGCATATGTTGACCTAAGTAAATTATTATATTGAAGTACACTGGAGGGAGGCATATATGTTGTAAGGGTTCCTTGGTCTTTCTCCTCTTTGAAATGTAGAAGCACTCTAACAGAGCTCAGTCCCTTCTTACTATAAAGTAAGTTGACATTTCAACAGCTGAGGAAGGTTAAAATTACAATTTGTTTTCATGGCGAAGCACTAGGATGTTTATATAACAAAAATAATAGCTCGTAGCAGTAGATATGGAATGAGTTGCATCATCGAAGTAGGTGGCATAATCTAACCATCACTTTGACCCATTTGAAGCAAGGAAAATGTTTATGTCGCTGCAGAGAGCATTTATATTTGTTGTTTCAAGTTTTGTTTTTGGTGCAGTTACTTACATACCAACCAATTTCTATGTATTTACATATCTAACACTGAACATTGTTTTTTTAATATTTATAGCACCCAAATTTTCCATATAACATCAAAATTAAAAAAATTTCACTTTCATAAAAGTGAAATACACCTATTCATGCATAGGAAATGTGTAAGTGAAATACCCTTTTCATGTATGTAAAAATTGAAGTTTAGGTGTTTGATAAGTAAACCCATAAGAATTGAGTGGTATGTACGTAAATCTTCTTCTTTTCCCCTTTGACGTGATGGATTATTGTGGATTCCAGTGTTGATTAGCTGTGGGATTTGGAATTGTTTGGACTTGGATTGGCGTGGTATTAAGGGTTATGTGCTTGTGGTTTGATGGAGATTTGAAGAGTTGCATGGGAGCTTTTTATTGTTCACAATGGAGGAGCAATATGATTCTCACAACATGGATTTCGTAATAATAGAAGTGCAATTCTTAGATTTTAATTTGGGAGACTTGAGGTTACTAATGAAATAAGGGACTTTATTGATGCTCGAAAATGTTGCAAAGTAATTGTTTAACATATAAGTATGCATGTCGATCAAGTATTATATGGAATTAGAGTCCGCGTATCGATTCCACGAGAAAATTTGTCAACTTTTCTAGTAAGCAAAATTTTAGTTTACTACATTGCTAAGTTTAGTTTGAAGGGTTCAGATGTGCTGAGAGTGAAATGTTCTAAAATCCTAATTCAGAAAATAGAACTAAGTATTGTTGGAGTTTCTCAAAGGTGAGTCTCTCGAGACATCAATCTAGTGAATCCTCAAAATCTTTCCTATGAGTTCTCAATGTTGTTGTTGACAATCAAAGACAAGTCCTCCATAACCTATGTCTAGGTCATAAAAAACATTAAAAATTCTTATTAAAGTTAAGGGGGCTTAACAATGCAAGATTTCTCAGAAATCTTCTAGTCTCATATCTAGGTTACAATTCCCTACTAACAATATATCTATTTCACTAGGTGAACGTGTATTAACCTACTTGTTATTCTAGTCAATGGTTAAGTCCTAGATCACAAGAAATTTTAACTTCCTAATTGACTAAATTATGAGTAAACTACGACCAGAAGGTTTAACAAATCAATGTATAAAATCCAGAACATAGAAAAAATGTCTAGAGAAAAACTCAATGATAAAACAACGAAAAAGTTACATGTCTTACATCACAGGAACATGAAGAAGATTTAGCTACTATGCATGCAGAAAGAAAGCACAGATTTTTATTGAAAGCATTAAAAAAATAGTGTTATAAGTAACAAAAATTTTAAACCCGAGTCAATCGTATATGAGGAGCATGCAAATCAGTTTGGTGATCATCAGACACCGTTTTGATGTAAAATTTTGCATTTTCGGTTTTCATGCATGATCTATGATCCAGTGTAGAAATTTTTCAACGAATCATTATTTTTTAAAGCAAACTACGTGAGTGCATCTAGATCCTCAAAACCTTTCAAATTGATCCTCAAATCTCAAATCAAACTTCTTTTGGGGGTCGTTAAGCCTACTACAATTTTGAAAATAATTTCGATAATAAAAAGAATAATTCTAATAGTTCATCCAAAATGAATTCAAATTAAAATCAAACTTCAACTCACATGATATGAGCTAAAAAGATTTATTTTGTCTATTAAAATCCACTATAAACTTTCATTAAAAATCCACCAAATTTTCTGTCTCATAGGATGAAGCATACGCTTTGACTTGAAATATCTTGAGCTAGGGCCCAGTCTAACCAAAATCTATTGCACGACTAAATCCCTTGCATTTTTTTCTACCAAATGGGTCAAGATTGGTGATAATTTGGGGAATGAGACTTTTTTCTCTTACGTAGGGGTATCTTCTAAGAGTTCTTGAAATGTTGATTGATTTGGCCATCATGAAGAGCATGTATTCTTACTAATATGATTACGAGAGATGAGAAAGATGAAGAAAATGACTAAATAAAGCTTAGTAGTGTATGCGTGCACTCATCTGACTTGGATAGTCTTTGTGCAAATGGAATTTATGTTTCTTTTTTTAAATTGGAGATAAGTTTGATGCATTAAATTTTAATGTTGAAATTAGACTCGTCATATGTTTTTTCATTGTAGGTTGAATTGTGCAATTGCACATCTTATATTTACGTTCCTTGCTGAGATGAACATTAATCATAACCGAGTGATTGTCACACCCATGGCAATAATCATCAAAGCATCCAAATTCAAAATTTTCACATAAATTTGTCTACTAATAATTAAAATAAAATACATAATTGAATCAAATTAAATGGTCATAATCATAACTATCCTCAATGCTACACCTGAAGCACGAGTATAAAAAGCTCACGTACAATGCCTATCTGAAATTCATAAAATTAACCTGCAAGTTTGCTATAAATAAACTCAGTAGGTGAAATCTTATTGAACAAAATATCAACAACAGGGCAAGCGCATAATACGAGCAAATAAATAGACATGAATAAAATATTTGTTATATTATAACAGTTTCAAATAATATGCAATAGATTAGATTTTTCTCATTTAAATTGAGCTATTGATGCTCAACAAATAATAGAAAGAAAGAAATCTATATAAACAAAATCATTGTGTTCGCATGCTAACATTTTGACTCATGCATCTCATAAGTTCTATAAATGGTTCTTTAATCATATATTAATCTATTATATATATATATATATATGGGATATATATATATACATATATATACCTGTGTATATATAGGTATATATACCTATACATATATATACCTATATAGTTGGTTTACTATAATACCCTAAAATCGAGAACATAGTCACCGATTCTAGGAAAATTCAATAATTTTTTTTGTAGAGTTGTCACTTTGTTTACTCATTGGTTTGTCTGGCTAACATTAAAAAAGACGTAACTCCAACATACATATTATTATAATAATCATCCACATTTCATACATTACAGGCAAAACATTTTTTTAAGTATTATTAGTAATGAATCATTGTTATGTATATCTAAAACATAAATTTGCAGAAATAAAAGTTTGTGTTTAACATGAGTAATGTAATGTTAAATATTATAGCTACTCTGAACAATTGTATGTATAAATGTTTGTGCCACAATGAATTAAAGATAAGATTAACAATCATATCATATCGACATGATAATGTAAAATACAATGGCTAATAAATACATTCCATATAAATTTTTAAGTAGTAAATTCACACCGAGAAGTAGCAAGGAATATGCCTCTAAGGCCCTAAGAAGGATGGGTACGTTTATCTCTTACTTAGGAAGGTAACCTACCAATAAAAATCATCAACAACCAAGCATTCCAATGATGACATGGATCTCATCGCTTTGAGGCACGGTTCTCTATGAATCCTATATACAAAACGATCTAAATAAATCACTCATTCAAGGCATTATACATCAAACCATTTAGTCATTACAATGATCAATTGAACAAATTTTTTAATCAACGATATCTATGATTTCCTCTAATCTATACCTTAATAATTGCTCTTAAAAGATCATGAATTATTTAACAATATCTATGATTTACATATATATTATTTATTCAACATAAAACAAATTATTACACTTAAAGATCAATTGAATAAAATATTGCAATCAATGATATCTATGATTTTCTCTAATTTATACTAATAATGGATATTAAAAACTTTAGTATCCACCTATATTTACAAATTATTTTATCTAAAGAAATTTATAAATAATTTTTTTTTGAAATAGAATGTCATTAATCACAAATTATAACATTAATTGAAACATATATGTATAATCCTCAGTATACTATAAATTTCTCTTGTATATATACTTTTCAATGAAATTACACCTTTAAATTATCAACTAATAATAATAATAATAATTTTTATAAGTTTTAAAATTATTAGATGTTAGAAGTTGTATTAGAAAATAATTTATTCATGTTAGAAGTTATGAGGATTAAATTTATTTCCTTAGATCAGAGTTATTTCCTTTAATATTTTATGTTTTATGTTTTTTTTAATTTCCAAATAATTATTATAAATTGATTAATTGGAGATATTAAGTTTTATATTTTTACTTTCCTGTTATTTTTTTTCCAGCTTTCCTATTCTAGGATTCATATAAGGGTATTTATAGCTCCTTTTCATATCAATAATACAGATTCAGATTACTCTGAATTTCAGCATGGTATCAGTGTCAAATTTCATATCCTAGCCACCATCCTCCTTTCATGGTCGTTGCCTAACTCCCTTTCTGCCATCCTCCATGCAGGAAAGGAGTGACTCTCTGCCAAACCTTCTTTGGGAAGCTAGCTATAAGCATCGGAGTCCTTCCCAGGTTCTCCTTGCAGGCACGAGAGTCTTGTTCTTACAGGTTCTCGCCGCAGGAACTGACCGCCAGAGCAGGTCCTCCGTAGCAGCGTTGTCTCCTCTTCTTTGCTGCGAGTAGGCACGATTCCCCGCGCAGGAGAGCGATTTTCTCCCTTCAATGGAAATCACGACGTTCAAATCTAGACATTGGAACAAGTGGTTTTCTCTTTCTGGTGGAAATCACAGTTCTCTGCCTTTCAACAGAACCACACAGAGGCGAGGAGCCATTTTCCCCGCCGGCTTCCCTGCAAGCTCTTCCATGGTCGTTTTCCCTGCAGGTTTCAGTCGGCGATACTTTCTGCGGGATCTTCTAGTCGCCGGACCTCTCGATCTCATTCTAGGACCGCCGAAGCACCTACCTACAGTTGTACATATCTCCTGCAGGCTTTCTCGCCACTAGAACCCCTTCTTGTAGCCTTTGTTGTCAGCGAAACTCCCTCCTGCAGCCTTTTCTGTCGCTGGAACTTCCTACAGACCTACCTGCTGTCAGCTGGACCTCCTACCAGGATCTCTAGACTTACTCCTACGACCGGTTCTCTCCCTTGCAGCCTTTCCCACTACCAGGCTTCCCTCCTGCAGGTTTTCCCATTGCCGGATCTACCTCTACAGATTTTCCCCTGCAGATTTTAGACAGCTGGACCACTTCCTTATAGATCTTTAACAGCTGAAAATCATCTCTGTCGGCTGGAAAGCTTCCCTCCATACCTTATCAACACCTTCCTCTTGGTCGCAAATTCCTGCCAACTGCACATTCATGCAGTCGCCTTTGTGGCATCCGCTGCCATTTCACATGCATGGATTGTGGAAACGAAGAGAAGCTTGTTACAGAGGAGTTCATCTTTGTTTTGTTTTCAAAATAACTTGAGAAAGTTTATTACAGAAGTGAGACTGGATTTATCCTTGAATGGAATCCCTGTAGCCGCCCTACTCCATCAGTTTCTTCTCCGTTGTCCAAAAACTCAAAGCAAGTCCTTCTCTGTTTCTTCTCTAGAGCTTTTTCCTGCATCAAACACTTCTTCGGAACTTTTTTCTATATCAAACCCTTCTTCGGAGCTTTTCTTGTAGTAGGTCCTCCATCGAAATTTTTCTTGCAGTAGGCCCTCTTCCGGAGCCTTTTTCTGCATCAGTCCCTCTGGAGCTTTTTCTTGTATCGGGCCCTTCTCCGGAGCTTTCATGTATCAGGCCCTCCGGATTTTTTTCTGCAGTAAGCCCTCCACCGGAATTATTCAGGCATCAGACCTCCTCCGTAGTCTTTTCTTGCAGCAGTTCATCCTCTGGAATTCTTCTCGCAGCAGACCCTTCTCTGGAGCCCTTTCCTACAACAAGGCCTACATCAGGAACTTTTCTTTTTTTTCTGTAAACCATACCCTACAGCTTTTCTTGTTGGTTGTTTGTTTCTTTGCAAACTTCTCCGTAATATTGCCTAGTCTACCAACAGACACTATAAAAACTGCAGTCAAAGACAACCATAGTCAACTAAATAATCTTGGGGTTGATTACCAAGTATAGGATGAAGATATCAAGTTATACATCATGAAGAATCCTTCTCGCCCGTTGTTTGATGTTTTCAAATCCAAATTGAACATGTTTTTCAATCACGTTTCAACTTGAAGGGGAGTGTTAGAAGTTATATTATGAAATAATTTATTTTTGTTAGGAGTTATGAAGATAAAATTTATTACCTTATATTAGAGTTATTTTCTTTCCTATTTTATGTTTTATGTTGTTTCTTTTATCTCCAAATAATTATTATGAATTGGTTAATTGAAGATATTAGGTGTTATATCTTTTCTTTCATATTATTTCTTTTTTCTGTCTTTCTTATTATAGGATTCATGTAAGGGTTATTTATAACCCTTATTCATATTGATAATACAATTCTGCATTATTCTAAATTTCAACATTACACATTAAAGATTAATTTAAATTTAATTTATTTTCAAAGATGCTTCCAAGCCTCAATTGATTCTTCATGTAAATAATTGCATAATCACATGGAAGCATACATCTATATAGCTAGGGTAAATTTTAGGTGTGAAAACCTTTCTTTAGCGGCTCCGTCGGACAGGCTTGCCAAGTCATGGGGGCCAACCAACTGCCGATTACCTGACCTACAGTTCTCCACGCTAGCAGTTGCAAGCTTCGATCTACCCCGAGTCATGGAAGAGGAAGGTTATCCATGTATATGCTTGCCATTGTCCCCTTGATTTTTGTCACCTGCTCGTCCGCAGCCTCTTATGTTTGCCCTATTCAGGATTTAAAAAGCTGAGAGAAGCTTCGAGCCAGTTTGGTTCAGAAAGGGGTATTACAAGTCATCACAACAATAACTTAAAATGTTCTTTACGTTATTGTTTTTGGTAATAGTGTCGGATACTTGCTCAATTTATGTTATTGCTATTGTTGTGAACTTTCCTTATAGCCTCATTGATGTGAATAGATTTTATACAGCTAAAATGATACCAGTGTTTGAATGGCTGAGAATTGTACCAGTTGAACAAAATCCTAAATTATACCTAATTTATTTTTGTTCCTTTTTGGCTGTAAATGTTGCAGTATATTGTGTCGTTGCAAAAGAAACTGTTCCAAAACATGTCTCAATGGCCCTTTTGGAACGAGTGAAGGCAGACTTCAAAAAGCGATATGGTGGCGGTAAAGCTGATACAGCAATTGCAAAAAGTCTGAATAAAGAATTTGGGTAAGATTGTTTTCATACTCTTCTCTGAGGCACTTCATGAGCCGTCTATGTTATTATTGGGAAATTTACTTGCATACCACACAATTCTTATATATTAACATATCTAACGGCCAAACTTCATAATTACATACATGTTTCTCAAGTGGCATTACATCAAAAGTATCACTATCATTGACTTTTAGAAGTTAAATACACATTTTCATTCACAAGTTTAACACCAAAGTGTTAAAAAATGTAAACACCAAATTGTTACAAATGTAAACACCAAAGTGTTACAAATGTAAATATCAAATTTTAGGTGTTAGATATGTAAATGCGTGTTAGATATGTTATCAAATTTTAGGTGTTAGATATGTAAATGCATAAGAATTGTGTGGTATGTAAGTATCGTTGACTTTTTAAAAGTTAAATACACATTTTCATTAACAAGTTTAACACCAAAGTGTTACAAATGTAAATATCGAATTTTTGGTGTTAGATATGTAAATGCATAAGAATTGTGTGGTATGTATTTAAATTTCCCTTTATTTTATTGACAACAATAATGTGAACTTAACATGCAGATCAGTGATAAAGGAGCACATGTTGTATACCATTGAGCATGCTGATGAAATAGAAAAGATTCTAAAAGTGAAGGCTCAAATTTCTGAAATCAAAAGCATTATGTTTGACAATATAGAAAAGGTATTCAACATGGTTTGAACTACTTATCCTTGGCCTTTCTGAACCAAAACAATCAAGCAAACAATTTTTAAGTCAAAGTACTGTGGAAACCTATATTTTCTTTATGAATTTTGATATAATTTTTTTCACACTTTGGTTTTGGAGGGCATTACACTCTGGTAATATAGGGCATGATGAAATGATTTAAACATATTTTGTATTCTCAAATAAATAGATTGTATGCAAGCAATAATGAAATAAACAAAAAAAGAAATTTCATGTCATTCCATTAATAAGTTTGATAATTGATACAACTAAAAGGAAAACAAGGAACAAACGGAAAAATAAGAAGTTGAAATGATAATGCGGAAATAATAACCCAAACCCAACAGAAATTACAATAATGGATGCAAATAGTGAAATAAAAAAAAATGATAATAATAATTACAAAGCTCAAAGGTTACTCTTGTGGCGATGATCTACCAAGTCGTTGAGTGAAATTTGATATACAAAAATATCAAGGAGTGAGTCTTACAAATTAAACTCAATAAATAGCTACTGTTTATTAAACCATAAACGTCAAAGAAAATGGGACATGCAGTATAAATAATAAAAAAAGACAATTTATTATATACATAACAGATTTTGCAAAGAAAATGTTATAATAGATTTTGCAAAGAAATATGTATGTATATATATATATATATATATATATATATATATATGGTTTTTTATGACACTCTGAAACAAATAAATCTAGGCACAAATCCCAATAATTTATCTGAGGACTAGTTGATCCGGCTAGCCTCAATAAAGGTTTAATACTAATATAATAATATTACAATATTGTGCATACATTACACATCACAATCAAATTAGGGGAGTATAATTACAATATGTTCAATAATATTTATACACAAGTATGAGTTTGTCATAACGAGATTTAACGTATCAAAACTATAAAAAAACAATAAATACTGAAAATGCAAGACATGAGTAATTTAATAGGATTTTATGCAGCGATAAAGCAAGACTGATTACTTATGCAATTCATCATGAATAATAAATATAATCCACTGGAATTATATTATTAAAATTTAAATGAGATTTAACATATCATTTAACATATCAAAACTATACAAAAAAATAATAAATACTGGAAACATAGTACATGAGTAATTTAATAGGAGTTTATGCAGCAATAAAGCAAGACTGAGTGCTTATACAATCATTATGAATAATAAAAGAAACCTACTGCAATTTTATTAATAGAATTTAAATGGTATGACTGAAAAACCAACAATTAGTTAAGAACTTAATACAAGTAGCAAGGATAACACCCATAATAATGAATGATACATTTATGCCCTAATAAATAATAATTACTTATCTCGAGACATACAACAAAAAATTTCTAATCTATTTAAGCATCACTTTAAGACGTCAACAAAAACTTGCTTAAACGTTCTGCACCCAAAATACATTCGTTATAATGACACATTAGTTATTATTATTATTATTATTACACGTTCGCGCGCGCGCGCACGCTTGCCCGCCCGACCGCACGCACGCATATATAGATAGATAGATAGATAGATAGATAGATAATCATTATGATTTTGAAAGAAGTAACAACTTAATCAAAATTATCCTTAATATAATTTATCTTAAATGCCAAAAATTAAATAAAGAAATAAAGTATAAACTTGATTGGGGGAAGGGATCGATGAGGGAAGCTTAACTGTTGAGGGGGAACAGAAAATTGGGAGGGAGTACGAGAGAGAGAGAAAGAGAGGGCTTCGGCAGCTGTAAGAAAGGATGCTTCTCACTGTGGGTGAGGGCAAGTGATGCCATAAGCGGGATAGTTAATAAATAGAGGAGGAAGGTAGTGGGCAAACAAGGGAAGGAGATCAGGAAGACAGTGGGGAAGAATATGAATGTCGAGCGAATCTCCCAATCGGGAAGTTGGTCCATCAAGATCGTGTGATTCGCGCAATTGAAGGAGGAATAGCTTCACACAATTTAGTAGAAGAAAAGGTAAGCTTCAGTTATTACAGTTTCAGTATTTAGGTTTGGAATAATTTGCCGTGCTGCTCTACAAATGGACTCTAGTTCCAACCTGAATTTTATTTAATGTCATTATTGTCATCATTAGCTTTATCATAATTATTTGGGGTAGGTTTATGAAACCTTTTTTTTCATTTGGCCCTATTGTGTACTGCATGATGTGCTTAGCTTATTCGAACAAAACTTTTTTATAGCTTTTATTTATGTTTGCTTAGCTTTACTACCTGTCTAATTAGTGTATTGTCTACTTGACCTTCTTGCATGTTCAAAACATTCGGTCTATCTCAAACTAATTTATCTCAAATAACTGTCATTGTACCGATTCTTTTGATATAACTAATTTTAAATTTTCCTTCCAATTTTTTCTGCACATTTATCTTAATATTCTAATATTTTTTTCTTGCTTGATTTATTTGTAAATGACTTTATACTTCCCAAGAGTCTAAGCTGCCTAATTATAATTTTATTCTATTTACCTGTTCTAAATGCAATTATCTCATTTATATCTCAATTCTATTGCATAATAAATCCAAAATACTTGAATATTTACTTTGGAATTGTAATTTTTGTTTCTATCAGTATTTATTTTGATCACGTAATCACAATTCTAAATGTAATTATCTCATTCATATCTCCATTCTGTTAAATAATTAATCCAAAATACTCGAATCTATTTACTTTTGAATTGTAATTGTTGTTTCTATTATTCGATTTATTAGTTTCAAGTTAATATTGAACCTCATAAATTTTTTTCTTTTTTTTCATAAGATGAAACTCAGAAAGATTTGAAAGTGTTGCATAGATGTTTGTATTAACTTCATGTGTAAAATAGGCAGAACCAGAATATAAAGTTTCTGCCACTGCTAAGTTAAGAGAGGCAATACATGCCATCTCAAACTTGCATAGTTGGCTAGGCTGTTTCTTTGAGTTACTGTTGGAATGGCTATGTTATAGTTCATAACATTTGTCAAAGTCATTGTTGGCCTAGATGATTTATAAATATATGAATGACGCTAGATTGTAGTCAATGGAATATAATATTTTTCAAGAAAAAAATTTCAAAATGGTCATTTGAGTTTTTTGTCGGAGGTCTTTTTTAATCTCAGAATCTACAGAAGTTTCAAACTAGTCCCCATACTCTTTTAAATGTGGCTAAAATACTCCGCCACCGGGACTATTTCAACACATATCAAGAGTGAGGATTAATTTGATATTTTTATAGACTATGAGACTAAAATTGACCACTTGTAAATAAACGGGACTATTTTGGCACTTCACTCAGAATTTTTCACTTACTCTTAGGTTCTTCATTACATTATATATTAAGTTTCAAAGAGTTAAATGTATAAAGTCAAAATTAATGGACATGATCAATCATTTTGGCGAAATGTTCCTATTACATCATCACGATTGATATTAAACATAGGTTTAAACAGCAATATTCATCATTTGGTATGTATAGGAATCAATGATCAATTGTTGACCTCAATACATGTGTTGCAAAGTTGACATGAACCATGATGTAATTTGGTTGGCTTAGGCCGCCAACTTTCCAAGGGAGTTAATAATTCTAGATTTATGTCACAACTTCTATCGAAGCCCCTTGTTTTGGTCGAAGGACAAAATGAGTCAAAATCCATTCAAGAAAGGTGAAAAGAAATTTGGGCACATAACACACAAGCATGCACTCACCAACATGCACATCCGCATGCACATGCGTGCATAAGCTCATTTTTCATCACAAACATAATAATAATAAGGAAGATTTACATATATACCACTAAATTTGTATGTATATCTAACACCTAAACTTCAATTTTTACATGCATACGAACTTACTTATGCATGAAAAGGTGTATTAGACTTTTTTTTTTAAGTTAAAATGGTGGTATTTTTTGTGATATGAAAGATTTTGGTATTATAAATATAAAAAATAAAATTTAGTTGTTAAATATGTAAATAGATAGGGACTGAGTTGTATTGATGTAAATGCCCATAATAATAATAATAATAATAATAGCTAAAAGTGATTATTCTATAATTAGTATTGATGTGTCATTAACAATTTTTTATCAAATAAGAATCAAGATGCATTTTCTTTATAAGGAATCTTTCAATTTCAAAATCAAATTCAATATCATATGGGCCCCAATTTTAGCAAGTTTATATTCAAATTGATCATCTCTACAAGATCAACCCAATAATACCATAATTGGTTTCAATCTAATTCTAATCAGGCTTAGATTAAACAATTGAAGCACAATTAAAGATTTTGGATGACCAAATAAACTCCAAATTTGACATATTTATAGTCAAATCGAGCGTCTTGATGAGAAGAATGCAACGAGAATAAGGTCGCTCAAATCCGATGTCATTAAGGCATCCAAAACCTTAAAAACCACCTATGATCAAGGGGAATCAATATGAATCATTCAATCTGGTGGTGAGTGATGTTATGTGCTAAAAGACCAAGATGTCTATTTCCTAAAGGCTATAAAAAGACCCACTTTCTTTACTTGAGGGAGAAGATGAAGAGGAATTCTAGAGTCTGTTCTGGAGAGAAGACCCGATGATAACCACCAGCTTCCGTAGTCACTGACCATCATCTATCATCACCTGTTATCATTGTCGACTACTACCGGCCATCACCACCTCGCCGTCACCGGTCGCCGGTGACCTCCGTTTGCACCCATTGTATTCCAAATATGGTTCTTGTGTCTTAACACTTGCATTGAAGACCCGGTGATAACCACCGGGTTCTGTAATCACCGACCACCACCCGTCGGTCACTGCCAGCCGTCATCGCCTACCGTTGCCAACCACTGATCGTCGGCAACTTTTGTCTGCAACCATTTCTTCTAAATACTGTTGTTGCATCTACCACTCATATTGAAGACTCGGTGAATAATCATTAGCCTCTGTAATCGCTGGCCACTTTTGGCCATTGTTAACCATCACCGACTGTCGAAGTCTTTTGCTAACGACCACCGGCCTCCAACGACTTATGCTTTTAGCTGTTGTAGTCCAACTACGACCTTTATGACCAAAAACTGCTTTTGTAACAACCAATTATGACTTCTATGACTTAACTACTACTTTTACAATTTTCAACTATAACTTTTTGGTCAACTGCCGCTATTAAAATCATCAACTATAACTTTTATGACCAACTACTACCTTTGTAGCATCCAACTACGATCTTTGTGGCAAAATACTACTGTTACAGTTTAAAACTGTTGCTATTGAAGTCGTCGACTATAATTTTTATGGCCAACTACTATCTTTGTAACAATCAATTACGACATTTGTGACAAACTACTATTGTTGCAGTTTTCAACTACAACCTTTGTGGCCAATTGCCACTATTGCAACCATCGACTACAACCTTTATGACCAACTACTGCATTTGTAGCACCCAATTATGATTTTTGAAGTTAACTACTGCTATTACAGTTTTCAACTATAGTCTCTATGGCCAACCGCCACTATTGTAGCTACCGAATATAGTCATTATAATCAACTATTACATTTGTAGCATCCAACTACGTCCTTTGTAGCCAATTACTATTGTTATGGTTTCCAATCACGGTCTCTGTGCCCTAGTGCCGCTTTTGCAGCCACTGACTACAGCCTTTATGTCCAACCGCTGCCTTTGTAGTAACTAACTACGACCTTTGTGGTTAACTATTATTATTACAACCAATGATAAATCTGTTATAGCTTAATTATGTTTATTATAGTTAAATTATTATTGTACATCTATGATTAACCTCGTCTAATTTGGAAGAATGTTGGATCTGTAAACTTACAATTGCATAGTGAATTACTTTAACCGGGATAGACCCTATAATTTTTTTTCTTTTTCATAATTTTTCCTCTTAAAAATATTGGTATCTCCTCCCGTCGCTTTATTTTTATTTGTATACAGGATCTTTGTGCAATGCTTAGACTTTAAATAATAACTCTACCATCACAAAATTTCCAACACGCAACAGTTATTAGAAAAAATGTTACATCAGTACTACGCACCTAGAGTAACATGCGTAGCCAATGAAATAAAACCACGACACCCTGCGCGACAGTGAAAAAAAAACGACGCAGTAACACAGAGAATATTTCCCTCCGTGTTATTCATGTGTTATTGTGTATTATTCATGTGTTATTATGTCCTAGGAATATTCTTGGTGTTATAATAACACAATAACACATCAATAACACATGAATAACACACAATAACACTTAAATAACACGGAGAATATTCTTCCCCATGTTATTCATGTGTTATTGTGTGTTATTCATGTGTTATTGATGTGTTATTGTGTTATTATAACACCAAGAATATTCCTAGGACATAATAACACATGATACATGAATAACACGCAATAACATATGAATAACACGCAATAACACATGAATAACACGGGGGGAATATTCCCCGTGTTACTGTGCCATTTTTTTTCTCCTGTCGCGCGTGCCGTGATTTTATTGGCTAAGCACGGTATTTCTAAGTGCGTAGTACTGATGTAATATTTTTTCCAATTATTATTATTCATATTATTGATTTTTAGTAGGTCAAATATGAATCGGTTCCTAGGCTTAACGTGACAGCAATAAAATTATTAAATATATCATTTATATGTCTAATGTAAGGTGCATATATTTTCATATCTTGATTGAATTTGAAGAGAATTTGTTATGTATTTCATTCCATCTTTTGCGCTGAAATACAATTCTAGGAACATTTCTAGTAGGACAAGTCTAAATCTAATAGAAAAGGAGCTTCATTTTGAATTCCACCAGAACTGCACCAACATATTTCGATTGTCTAAGCTTTGGATGCTCTTTTATACTTGCGTATACAATAACGTCTTATATTTTATCTTGAAAATTTAAATTTAGTTGACATGGAGCTTTTACTCAAAAATTAATGAGCTTACCTTAACAAAAAGACAATATAGTTTGGAGAGGAATTGGAGTATATAGTTCTTAAGGCACATATCTTTAATTTTAGTATCAAAATAGATGGTTCGAAGATATGTTTTAGAAATATCTAATAACTGACTTTTATCAAAGTTGAGCTTTTGAGTTGTAAATGGGTTGACCATCATTGTTTCTAAGTTCAACAATTAGGTCCCCTTTGGCTCACACTTCCTAACAAGTAGTATCAGAGTTGATGGTTTGTCTCGAGTCTATCATTGAAAGGACTCTTCAAGCATGATACTTAATAAAAGCTTATGTTTGAAAGGGAGTGATGGCCGATATGGTGAGCTTTTACATTAGGTGGAGATTGTGAAGGCGTGTGAAGCTTTGTTTTTAGTCTACCATTGAGTAGCTAAAAAACGTAGCAGTGTAGAAATACTAAGTGATTTTCCTTCACCCATAAACTTAAGATTTTGGGTGGAAAAAATTTTTATCACTGAAACATTTTGCCAAACATCCGTCTCCCTTTCATTTTTACTTCCTAACAAGATGTTCTTCTGTCTAATTGATTTGTTGTTTTTGAATTTCAAACTCATAAATTTATAATGTTCAATAAAAACAAGCCCTTTTCATTGCTCCAAGACCACCGGCTAAATGGCAAGCTTACAATGTTTGCATCAATTTGTTTTTGTGTTAGCTTTTTTTTTCTCCCTTATAGCCATCATTATTTGAAGGATTTTATGGATTTAGAATGTGATCATTGGCATATTCTTCTACAAGAAAATTATTTTTAAGAAATTTTATGAATTGAAATCCCAGTAAAGAAAATCATTATGAAATTGTTTATAGTAGATATTTTATGCGCGCTGCTTCTTTCAGGCTATTGATCGCGGTGAAAAACTCAACGAACTAGCCGACAAGACGACCGATTTGCATTCGCAGGCACAACACTCTACCCCAACTATCCTCTTGCATTTACCTCTTACAGCCTCAATAGAATGAAATATATAACCATATGCGCATGTATATATATATATATATTGCAGTAACGGCACCAATCACCAAAATTGACTCTCCATTTTATAACAAATTTCAGGCTCAAGATTTCAGAAAACAGGGGACAAAAATACGGAAGAAGATGTGGCTTCATAACATGAAGATTAAGTTGGTGATCCTTGGAATTCTTCTGCTGCTTGTACTCATTATCTGGGTTTCCATTTGTCAAGGATTCAATTGCACAAAGCAGGAGGATGAAAATGCAAATATAGAACCATAGTCCCTGCCAGAAGACAGGTATACAAATTTAAATGCATGTGTATATCAGAGAACAAAGACAATAACTACTGCTTCTAGTACTGTTTTATTTATTTTTAGATGCAAACTTTTAGCCACAGAGATACAAATTTTAGCTTTGGATTTGATATACTGATTAGTGACCTTTTTATTACTAGCTGATTGATGAAGCATTTTTATTTGAAAGATCAAAACTGAACTTTTGGTAGGTTTCTGATTGATTCTGATTATATTTTAGTAACATTTCCTGTGTTTTACACTATTCCCATGCATTTACATATCTTCATGTTTTATGAAGACTTTTTACCTAAAGTTGCCACCTTACATTTGCATGAAAAGATGTATTTCATTTTGTAAAACTTTATTATAAATGTTAATGATAAAGTTTAGATGTTAGATATGTAAATGCATAGGAATTGGGTGGTATGCATGTAAATACCTTTTTTTTTTTCATTTGAAGTTGGCCAAATGTATTTGCTAGGCTCATAAATTGATCGATTATTTATTTGGAAGAAAAATTGTGCTGCCATTTTTTTATGTTTGAAAGACACCGAGTTTGCTTCGAGATTTGTGCTATGTAAAATATTATTGAAAGTATTAAAAATAGATGTCTACATTTGGGGTCTGCATTATTTAATAATAATAATAATAATAATAAATTGTACTGAATAAATTTAGGATTCATTTGGGGCAGCTTATAACCGTATCGTTTGGTTTGCGGTTTCGTCAGCTTATTTGAAACTGTGTTTGTGTATTTATACTAAACGCAACCTGCGGGTCGATTCCTGCGACCGGCCCGCTGGCCGCGTTTCAGGATAAGCAGCTTATCCTGATCCTGAAATTATCCTGAAATGCACAAGCTGCCCCAAACAGACCCTTAGTTGATTCAATTTAATTTTTAAAACATATTTCAATTTTTTTTTATTTAAAATGTCAATATTCAGTTTTTTTATTATTGTTTTGTTTTGATTTTTATTTGATTACAAATTCAGTTAAAACAATTTTAGTATGCTCATAATCAAACTATTTAAAAAGATTTTATTTTAATGAGAGTGTTTAGGAGCAGAAAAAATTATTGGGGAAGACAAATTATTTATTTATTTATTTTATAATTCATGAAGAGAAAATTTAAATTAAAAAATAAGCAAATATTAACTTAAAATAGTATTTTAATGAGAGCATGCATGATATTTTTTATTTATTTAAACTGTCCATAATAATTTTTTGGGCCTCCCAATTCCTATGTATTTACATATATAAACACCTAAACTTTATTTTTTGCACTTCTACCACCCAAATTTCTGTCACAAAAAAAAAAATATCACTATTGTGAAAAAATATTGCATCAATACTACGCACGTAGAAGTAACGTGCGTAACCAATGAAATCACGCCAGGACACCCACGCGACAGGGAAAAAATAACAGCACAGTAACAAGGGAAATATTTCCTCCTGTGTTATTCATGTGTTATTGTGTTATTCATGTGTTATTGATGTATTATTGTGTTATTATAACTCCAAGAATATTCTGAGGACACAATAATACATGAATAACACACAATAACACGGAAAATATTCCTGACAGGAAAAAAAAACAGCGCAGTAACACGAGCGAATATTCTTCACCGTGTTATTCATGTGTTAATGTGTTATTCATGTATTATTGTGTCCTGAGAATATTCTTGGTGTTATAATAACACAATAACACATGAATAACACAGGAGGGAATATTTCCCGTGTTACAGCGATGTTTTTTTTTTTCTCTGTCGCGCGGGGTGTCGTAACGTGATTTCATTGAATACGCACGTTACTTCTACATGCGTAATACTGATGTAATATTTTTTTCACTATTGTAACGTCTTAAAATTGAAATACACCTCATGCAGAGGTAAATTGGCTTATACGTAAAAATTGAAGTTCATGTACAACATATATAAACACATAAGAATTAAGTGGTATGTATGTAAATCTTCCTAATATTTTATAAAAAAAAATTTTGCGTCACAATGCCTTAAAATTATAGCTTCATTAATTATCTGCAATAAAGAAATATCATAAATTTGCCACCCAGCAAATAGTTCAAATTTTAATATTAAACCTTTAAATAACTATAATAGTAGATGAATAATTCAAATAGACAATTTAAGATATTAAATGTCACATAAGTCCATTTATGTTGTTAAATGTCTGGTGATAACTATGCTATAAGAATCAATAGATAAGGATATAATTTTGTTTGAGACATCAACTAACATTGGTTTGGCTATGAAATCTGAATTCAGTAGTAATTAAACACCAGATGTTGTCAAGAAACTGTTGTTAGTGATAACACAAGTTCATATACTAATAAACTTTAGCCCTATGATAAAAATTAAATATTTTTGGTAAGAAACTGTTGTTAGTGATAAACCGTTTTCCCCTTTTCTTGGTGCTTGTCCACTCCGGTTTCGATTGGCACTTGATGCTGCATTTTCGGCATCATAGTGTCAAAATCATGGGATCGGGCTGACGACTCTGAGTGGGCTTTGCTTTCACTTGGAACAAAGTCGTCACGTCAGTCTTGGTGTCATGATGTCGGCCCCTACATTTTGGTCCAGTGTCACGTCTCCTGTGGACGAGAACACAACACTATGATATCCTCCCGAGTTGGAATGTCGATCTAGGGCATTTCAACATCGAGTGTTGCTCGGACATTTGTTCTTACTTCGTCGCGACGTGTAATTGATACCAAACACATTGTGCTCGATGCAGTGAATACATGTCACCGGTCTATTAGTCAGCACCAATTTTCATTGGAATGGAGTTATCTCCTGGCTTTTGGAAGTTGGGAAACACGATAAATCTCCCTTCTGGTTCGGTACAACCTTCTGTATGGGTTGTGGCCTGCTTTGGCTTGTTCAGTCATTTCTTTCGACCGAGTCTGGTTATCCCAAATAGGAGGGTCTTTCATCATTATAAATGGTTGGCCAATTGACTCACCCTCTTAAATCGTTGGTACATCCTTCCACGTGGGTGATAGTTCTACTTAGCCCGAATGACTGCTAGGCTTACATTTCTTCCGTCATTCGTCAATGTGATCTTCTGTAAGCTCATTCACTTCCATTTTTTACCTTCTATAAATTTCCTGGTGAGGAATGGAAGAAAGTGTTGAAGTCCCACAACAACTTAAGAGTGCAGCTGCATGTCATCTTTCGACTTGTCTTTTGTGTGTTATTGCATGTTTGTTGTGTCGCATGTTTGTTGTGCCTTTGTTGCATGTTTTGTATTTCAACACTGTCATACATTGCATCCTTTTTAGAACAGAAGGTGGGTACGCTTACCCACCGAGATTGTTTACAAGATCCCATGATGCCATTCTTCTAGTTCAGGGTCGCATTTGCATGTCTTGTATGACTCATTTCATGATTAGTTTGAGAGTGCACTTATTGTACTCACTAGTGTGATGTCTTTGTTGCATCAGTCTGCCTTTGTTAGGCTGATCATATCATGATGAATTTGTTGTGTTGTGCTTTTAGAGCTTCGCTTCCCATGCACTTGATTTGCATATCGTGCATTTTTATGTGTTAGATGCTTTACTCTGTTCGAGTGAAACATTCATTTTCCTTCAATAAGCCTAGGTTGCATGAGTCAACACGTTAGTGACGAGACTTCAACTACCTTAATTTGACATGTGATTTTAATAGGACCTGTTGGTTTATTAGTTGGGCAATATGAGTTATGCTATTACAACCGAATCTCACAGGATCATTCTAAGCATAGGCTTGGCTTAACCTCCATCACTTGGAGTGATGGGGTTAGTTCATTCACATAATTGGCACAAGGTCAATTTGATGACCTCATTAGGATCCTACGGGAAGACTTAGTCCCTACACTACACACCTTGCAGTTGGATGTTGGTTAGGTAACACTTTGTAGTTCCTGTTTAGAACTAAGGTTAGAGTGTACTTAGGAATTTTCATGCACAACTATTATTCTTTGGCTTGTGCTAATTGTTGCATACTTTGAGTGCTTTTACATGCTTTACTGGATGTGCGACTTTCACATTGGTATATTTAGGGCATATTTTCCTTATAGAGCATTGTATCCAAATGGGAGAAGCTTAGTGATTTTGATTAATGCATTTTTTTGCAAATATTGTTTAGCTCTCCTCCTGTCGGATACGGTCTCTTTCATTTTCACGAATACCTTTTAACACGTTGTATGATATAGCTCGTGCTAACCTCTATTTTGCAGGTCGAGTCTTTTTTTTTTCTCTCAATGTACTTTTAGAATTCCCTATGAGAGCCTGTAATGAATATACGGTACATGAGTACAAGTTCTGAAGTTTAGAGCAAGGACAATGCAGAGAGAATCAAGAATTCTTTGCTCGTGCTTCGTACCTTAATTCTAGATTGTATCTTTATTGCCACCCTTTTTCTTTTCTACGATTGTAGTTGAACCAGCATTGTTGTTGGCCTTTTTATTTTTTTTATATTGAGTATTTATTTTTTAGCACATTGCTTATATTCACTCTTTCTTTTGCTTTTGGTTTGTTAGGATATTAATCACTAAGTTCATTAAAATAAAATCTTTGTTATAAAGTTTAGTTTTAAAAAATAAACGACTAATAAAATTTAGGATTAAATTATTCAATATTTTAAGATCTGTCATTTTATTTCTTGTACTTACTTTCTTACATGACTTTTGGCTTGATTTTAAAATGATCATAAGTGAATGGATATTACTCCTGAGCATGCTAACAGGGCCTCCACGCTTATGATGTTTTAGCTCACCGAATACATGCGACATCACTCGAGAAAAGTACTCTTACTTTCCAATCTAAGCGGCCCAACATTTGTTTTATATAATTAGATGGTTGTTTAGTGCGGTATAAGATGTTAGAGGCTTTCCTAATCCATACGGGATTATAAGTCCTTTGTGGGGTGGCATAGCTTTGCAACTAAATTGTATGTTTCCCCTCTCTTCTTGTCGGTTTCCTGTCCATACTCTTAGCAAGTATAAACCATATTCTCCTTTTTAATCCAGTTAGAGTCTAGGCGTTAGATGTTTCTTTCCATTCATTTTAGATCTACTGGATTGCTTCAGGCGATGAAACACAATGGATTGTTGATGAAGTGATTCCCTAGGTGGGTTGGGTTGACTATCTTCACAATTTAGTAGATCTGATATGGGGACTCAATAGTCTGCGAGGATGGGTCCATGGAGTCTCGACCCGACTATCTCTACATGTCTAAGTTTGTCTTCGACGTACTTGTTGATCTACCCCTTTTGAACACATCCATCTCCATTGTCAAGTCTTTGTAAACGAGTACTACGAGCCCTCTCAGTTTAGTGACATCTATCCATTAGGTTACGGTGATTCACTTGTTGTCTGGTGGCCTAGTTTCGAACTGACGACTGGAGGATTTCCTCTATCGGGACTGTTGAAAATCTGCATATATGCCATTATTTCAAAAGACTAATCTAAGACACAACATCTTTCATCCTGAGTCTTCTTAGGCTTTCCCCGGGAATGTAATTGACCACGAGGATACGTTGTCATGGGGAGGTCTCTTGAAACCAGAACAAAATAAATTTGATTTGGTTATGATGATCCTTATATAAAATCTTTCTTGTATATTTTCTCAAGTCGAGTATGATCTAATTAATTTTGGACCACTCTTCTATGATTTATGTTATGAGGATTTTTCTATATAAATATCTTATAGCTACTCTTTTTGTTTCTCTTAGCTTTTGTCTATTTTTCAATCTTACATTTTTTTCTTTGCATTTCTAAAATGATGGTAACCTAGAAAGAGAAATTTGAAAGAAGGCAGCCGCTAAGAAGGTCATATTTCTGATCATAACAAAAAGAGGCACAAACATGAGTTATTTATCAAATGACTAAAATGCCCCTCCCGTAGGATTAAAATTAGACCCTCTCTTCACTTGAGAGGCGAATGTGTCAAATTCAAGTGTTGCTCTGGACTGAAAACCTGACGACAATTTCAGGCGGCCGTAACCACCAACTACCATTGACCACTGCTCGTCGTTTACTATCAACCACCGCTAGCTGCCCCCTGCTTGACGTCATCGACAAACTCTATTGTGTAATGACATATCTCTGAAAACGGTGCAATGACGTGTCTTTTATGATTTTATTGATATCAAAAGATCTAATGAATTATTCATTCATTGAATGATAAATTACTACAAGCGAAGGAGATACACGATTTAAAAAATGGAAGATCCAATATTTTACAATTGTATCTAGAATTACTGGAAAAGTTGAAAGAAGACCAGATATAATCTGATCATTTTGAGTCAATCCAAAATCATTGTAGATCGAAGCAATCATTAGTTCCCAACCATGGGTCGACTAAAATCTGATCCATAAATCAGTAACTAAAAGAATAAAAAAAGCTTTGATTGTATCACTTTAGGGTTTAAGCTTTGATTGTATGGTGTTACCAAATATCATGCATATGAAGCAGCAAATAGCATCGTATTTACATATATAACTAAACATAGGAGTGAAAAAGGAACATAAATTTAGCAACTTAAAACTAACGTTTAACAAGACCTCAATATCATGCACAACATTGGTACACATTTTTGAAGAGGGGCTTGAAAATCATCATTCATCACTAAAAGATTTGTTGAAATATATAAAAAAGTGTGCATTTCATAAATACTATCCTTTAGCAGAAAGAATTTTAACATGAATATAACTAATAAAAAAACTGTCATTTGTATACATGCCAACCAATTCTTATGTATTTACGTATCTAACACCTAAACTTTACTATTGACATGTATAAGATCCAAATGGATCATATCACATAAAAAATACCACAATGTTAACTTTACAAAGTGAAATACATCTTTCCATACATAAGGTGACACATGTAAAACTTGAAGTTTAAGTGTTACATATGTAAATACATAGGACTTGAGCATGCAAATCTTCCCGAAGAAAATCAGATTAGAAAGGTTTTCCACCAAAATTGTTTAAACATGTGTACCTCTATGAGGAAAAAGCCAAATTATGAATCAGTTTGATCTTGATTTAGTCATACACCACAAGTTTAAACAAATGTAACTAGATGAAAATCGTCATAAAGTACTATGATCTTGATTTTGTCATATAGAACACAATTTTATGAAATCAGCTATCAATATAGATTTAAACTAAAAAAATCACAAATACTAAACAATCAAGCATAGCTAAATATCATCCCTGAAAGCTGCATTCTCAAATAGTGCATCTTTAAAAGCTGCATCCTCACATGTTTCGAAGTGTTCAGAACCAAGAATTTCAACATCACCACAGTTATCTTAAGTTATAATCAAATAAACAAAATAAATTATTATTTTACCCAAATTATACATTTAAATATAAGTAAAAACTTTATGTGAATTTCAATATTACATGTTATGTTAAACTCTTCAGTTGTTAGAATTATACCCTCATATATTTCTCTCTCTAAATCATCATAAATTCATCATCAAATATAAAAAAATTTATATTTTCAATGCTTGAGTAGTTCAATGAATCAAAACTTCTATTTTTTTTTAAGTGTAACCTACAAAAGTAGATGAGATTTTTTAATTATATAATATCATTATAGCTATTAAATTGAAATATTAAATATAGATAAAAAATATATATATTCCCAAATTAAGATTGTATCGAACATAAACAAGATCAATTAGTCTTTGATGTTTAAGTTAATTTCTTCTCTTTGTGTGAATTTGCTAAAAAAACACCCAAATTTCTTTCGTATGTAGACAAAGATGTCTGACTAAAAAAATGAATAACTAATTTTTGTAAGTTTGGAGCACAAGAGCGAAACATCTTCCACAATTCACCTACATAATATAAACTCTTGATTAATTTAAAGAATATGCAAATATATTATAAATGTACTACAATAGTTTATGAAAAAATTACCAAACTGCATTTCTTTAGACATAATGAGAGCAATCGATTGTCCTAAAATTTCTAAATTATCCTGATATAATCTAATCTCATTCATTGCAAGTTTTGGGCGCACTATCTCTTTATAGGCCGATCTTTTTTGCAACCATGATAATAAGAAAACATGATTGTGAACAAATTTTGTCACATTTGAAGCATTTTTTGCAAGTTCTTTAACAAAAAGATATTCACAATATCTTTTAAAATAAGATTAAAACAAGGCGACCAAAAGATATTCACAATTTCTCATGCAACAATTCCCCGATTCTTTTATAATTTGCAACAGTATCAATCACTAAGTGAACTACATATTTTGCACCAACCCATTCAACAACTTCCACAAATAAAGCAAAGTGTTTGCATCCTTTGTAAAATCAGAAGCATTAATGGATTTTAGAAATGATACACCACGTGAACAATAAACTAGAAAATTGATCAATATTCTGCTTCGGTTATTTGTCCATCCATCAACCATTAATGCACATCTCATTTCTCTCAAAAAGAAGTTTGCACTCATCTTTACAATCTCTAAATAAATTTACCCTCATTCTTTAATAAGAAGGTAATATCCAGGTATAATAGCGACAACTGAATCAATGGCTTTTTGTGCAAATGATGAATTCAATGGATTAAAGGGAATGCAACAATAAAAGAATCATCTTGCAATCGCCATATCAACACGATGTATGGCATCTGTAAATGCTAGTAAACTATTCAAAGATGTTTGTGAACCTGGCTTTGTTCTAGGAGCAAAATAATTTTTCACTTCACCGATCTTTTTTTTCCCTTATAAAGTCCTTCATGATGATAAGTTAAATTTTGTGTTTTGGAAAGTAAGGAATTCCTTTCTTGATTGTTACCTTCTTTAACATACATTTATATATTTTCTATATATTTTCCTTCTTACTTCTTTTTATAAATCTCTTTTAAATTCTATTGCATATGATACCGAACATCTTGCGATAATTTTTTACAAATTTTTTCCCTTATCAAGTCCTATATGATGAGAAGTTAAATTTTGTAATTTGGGAAGTGAGGAATTCCTTTCTTGGCCGCTACCTTCTTCATTATATGTTTATATATTTTCTATATCTTTTTCTTCTCACTTCTTTTTATATCTCTTTTAAATTCTATTGCATATGATATAGAACATCTTGCGATACTTTTTTGCAAGCTGCGATATTTCCCGTAACTCCAGCAAGGTGTTGTTGCATTCTATTAATACCCTATTCTTTGTAGGTAATTCAACAATACAAACAGTTGAATTGTTTTTTTTTTCCATCAAATCCTTTAGTTTCACTAAAATGATTCAAAGCAATATCTGATTTCTCATGAACACCATGTGTGAAAATCATGAGTTGTATTTTAGACGGTTACATTCTAACAATAGACATCAAGACATGACCCAAATATTATAAACTTATAATAAAAAATATTCTTGACAATAAACATTAGCATTCAATTAGTAATTGACTAAAAGAAGTGCAATAAGCCAAGAAGTTTGCCATTAATCATATTTCAAATGACAAATTTGAGTGGTATAGATGTAAAAATCAAAATTTAGGTGTTAGATTGAAAGGCATTCTATCATAAATTTATGAAGTTACATGTTGTAAAACTATGTCACCTCCTTTTTCTAAAGAAATTTTTTATTTCTTTTATGAAATGCTTACACTTCTACCAGTTCCATGTACACATTGGACATGAACTCTTCTAATTCATCCATTCTGCTTATTCATCCATTTTAGATATAAATCCTCACAGAGTTATCCCCTTTGTTCAAGTGTGAAGCTTACCATCTTTTCAAGGAATTTTTTTTTAATTAATAATTTCCAGTTTTTTTACTCTTTTATCTTCCTTGCGTATTTTAAGCACTTATCCTTCATCATTAGTACTCAAATCAAATCAGACAACATAACGATAAAAACATTGTTTGGAAAACTTTGCTTCAATAACTTTCTTAATTAGCAACAAAATAAATGGTGGGTTTCAGATTCCTATTTATTGACACATGCACCAGTAGGAAGCAACAATTATATGAGAACAAAAAGGGGCTTCAGATTCTATTAAATTAGCACATGCACTAGTAGGAAGCAGCAGTTATATGAGAACAAAAAAGGGGCATTTACATACATACCACCCAATTCCTATTTATTTGTAGATCTAAGACCTAAACTTTAATTTTAACATTTCTACCACCGAAATCATTTTGCATGAGAAGCTCTATCCCATTCGTCAGATGTCCTGCCATCACTAGGGCTGTCAAAACGGCTCTTTATTCGCGAACAGCTCGTGTTTGATTCATTCGCTAAGCAAACGAGCAAAAACACGAACAATTTTTTTGTGCTCGATATACAAACCATTTGAAGCAGAAGAAAAGAATGGATCTAAGGCTCCTCCGGAAATTTCCATTAAGAGGAGAATTCAAGTGAAGTGATCTATATAAAGTTTCACTATTGTTGTCAGAAATATGTCACATAATCATCAAAGAAAATAAATATATGCCAGGGTTGCAATACGCAGAAGATGGCCAACTTCGAAGTCATAATCATTACCCAAACAGAGTTAGTAAATCACATTTTCCTCCTTTGCCTTAAATCCATGATTTGCCAATTTAGTAAATCTTGTTGGAACTTGGAACACAGATTTAGTGATTTACAGGATTTATTGCTTTAGAGAACCTGGGGGGGGGGGGGGGATTGGGGAATTCTTCCGTCTCTGTACGCTAATATCTCGTTGTATCTCCTTACCTTCAACTTCGCTCATTTAACCGCCCTAGTAAAAATTAAAATCTGAAATTGTTCAGCGGAAGATAAAACAGCTAAATTCAAAATCTAAAGGTGAGGATCGAGCGAATCGATAACCGGAAAGTGGAGAAAACCATAGCCGGTTCCACAATTTTGCATTTCGACCACGATCTGAGCATAGTTTGAATCCAGCTTTTTTTGCTTGGCTGATTCAATTAGGCACAAGATCGGGGAAGAGGCCGGTTCTCAATCCGACAGGTTGAATGGGCCGATCCTTTTCGGTTTTCACATCCTAGGTTAAGAGATTTATTCATCGAATGACCAAAATGTTTCTTTCCTATGAGCTATAAATAGACCATCTATCTTCACTTGACAGGGGAAGAAGTCAAATTTTAGTGGTGCTCTAGACTGAAAACTCGATGACAACTTCCGACCCCCGTAATCATTAACAATCATCAGCCACCACCCGCCGACTACGGTCAACTATCGGCAATTGCCCCTACTTGTCATCATCAACGAACTTTGTTGTATAACGATGTATCCTTAAATACGATGAAACGAAATGTCCTAAATACGGTGTTACAAAGTATCTTGATATTGAGCAACGAATAACACCCCATTGAAAATCCGACGATAATTTCCAGCGACAAATACTTTCAACTGCCGTACTCAGAATATGGTGGCTTTCTTCAAACACCTCAAGTGTTATGAATATTGTGCACGGACAAGTGTTTATCTTGGTGTAGAGTTGTAACACTTTCTTTCATTTATAGTGGAATACTTTGTTCGGGCTAGGCCCTATGATTTTTTTTTCCGGGGTTTTCCACGTAAAAATCTTAGTATTTTCTCCTACTTTTCAATCATCACTGTACGTGTTGGATTTTCGTACAATGCTAAGATCTTAAATTATCACTCTACTATCGTGAATCTTCTGACATGCAACACTTATATTCATGATGTTATTCTAAATTAAAGACAACGATGGGCAACATGATAACTCTTGTGATTCGAGGGGAAAGAAAAAAATAATTAAATTGAGTAAATTTGAGTTTTGTGATTCTTGTTTGATATAAAAAATCATGCTCAATCAAAAAATGAATTTAAAATCCTCCAAATTAACACATTCATTCAAAGTCCGATCTAACATGACTAAGCCACCGCCATAATGAATCCAAGTTCACTCGAAATGTTTTTAGACATGGTTGAGGGTTCAATCAAAGCCTATGGGTGCAAATAGAACCGAATTTCCCTAAAATGTATGGACACAAATTAATTGGAAATGGATCAATCTTCTTTCATGTGGGAGTGTGCCCACATGAAAGGGAATAAGGCAAGGAAGGCTTCCATGCAAGTAGCAGAGTTAGCAAGGCTCATGACATAATAATCTTTATGCTTTCGGCTCAATTTACATGTAAATGTCGTAGCTGGCCTATATAACAAAGAGATAAATATAGCTACCAAAAAGTGGCTTAACCTCGATTTATGTGCAAATATCATTGCTAACCAACGTGATAAAAAGATATATTCCCTAATCCTAATTGTCCTAAATGTGCTTCAAGACAGGTTCACCCCAATGGCAATTTCGATTCTTAGAAAATTATAATAGAAAGGAACTGTAATCCAAACCAAGCTCTTGATCATAAAGACAAGTGTTTCAAGCAATATTCCCTTACGATGGTCTATGCAACGCTCCACCCATCCCTTATGATGATCTATGCAACCCTCCACCCAAATGAAAAATCAAACAAGATTTTGACATCTCTTTGATGATGATCAAGGTTATGAAAATGCTATAACCACAAGTGTATACGTTCATAAAAACCTTAAATGATAAATAAACAAAGCCCTCAAATTGATAAAAAAAAATCTTCAACAACCAAAAAAAAGAAAAATCTCATAGCTCAAAACCCTTCAAGAACCAGAGTTGAAAAAAATAAAAGAAAAATCGATTAAGCAACAAGCCAAAAACATGGTCATGCGGGAGGGAACCCTAAAACTCTTAATGGGATGATTGAGCTAGAATTCCAAACTTTCTCCAATCTGACAAGCCTTGGCAATGCAAACTAAAAAATATTAGTAGTTCAAGAAGTTTATGATTAAACTAAAGATGTCAACTTAATAGTCTCAACTTCAATTATGAAATCCCTACTTTGATGATGAACCTAAAGTGTTCATTCCCAAAGTCAAGCTCTCCATCATAAATACACTTTGAGGACGTGTAAATACACTTTAAGGACGTGTATGATTATTATCGATAATAATTAGAGGAATCCCCATAATAGAAATATCCTATAATTTTATGATAATTTTTTGGGTAGTTCTCACAAAGATTTATAATTAAGACAATCAAAACCAAAGGCAGCTCCATTCACATTCAACAACCCTTTGCGAACATTAAAGAAAATAAAAAATATATAAAAAACAAGCAATAGTAGGCAACTTTGTGATGAGAGTAGTTATTCATCCTTTTTTTACATCAATTTGTCAAATATGACAAATCTAAATATGATAAATGCTCACAAAAAACAAATGTCACATATAATATAGCCATGTGAACATACTTAAAAATCTCATGTTAATAAAAAAACTTTTCCGTGCCTTCTAATTGGGTACTTGGACTACTTGCAACAACAAAATCATATTTCAGCTACAAACCAAGCCCAAGTATATTCCCAAATGGCCAATACTAGAGTTGTGAGTTACAAAACATATCATATACGACATTAAGTCCTATGTCAGCAAAGACCAATCTTGACATTGATCCATCCAAAAAGCTTTTCATCTCAAGCCAGCATGTCCCTACGATGATGCAACCTATGATTATCGATACAATTTTTTTTTATTAATTTGGGTTGATTATCTCTAGTTATTAAATAGATCATAATCCAAGAGAACATAAGACGATAAAACCATTGTCCTCATTCCCCATCATCAACTATGGGCCATTAGGAGCATATTCTTTCC
>NW_018164841.1:337684-353410 GCF_001263595.1 Phalaenopsis equestris | reverse complement strand
TTTCCCTAATTAATATTATCCTGAATTTGATGTTAGCCTTGATCATTTTTTTTCAATCAAGGTGGATACTTAATCATAGAAGTTTGTATCTATGAGATATCTTCAATCAAATGAATAGGACGAAACATCCATGTAGTGCTTTATTTAATATGCAGTTTGCCTTCTTAAAAATTAACTTGGAATCACTTGACAGGATGGGGATTCTTAAGAGCTTGCATAGAGGTGAAGAAAAAGATTGGTAAAATTTGAGGAGTTGGTATAAACTTAATAAAAATATTTCTTTCTTAATTTTTGCAGCTAGAGGTGCAAGTGAACCGAGCTGTTGAGCTGGACTCACTGATGAGTTTGTGAGTTGAGCTTATTAATCCAGAAGCTCAAGCTTGAGCTCATATATTAAACGAGCTCGAGTTCAAGCTCATTGAGCCTCAACTCGCCAGCTCGAGAGCCAACTCACGTATCTAAATGTTGATTACCCCTTTAGAAAGCTCTCATGGCAATTTCTATTTCTCGTCAATCACATCAATACCTTCTTTGATGAGCTCTTATTACAGCTTCATTAGCCAGAGCTCACAAGCTTGTGAGCCTGTTGTCATTGTTGTGAGCTGAACGTGCTTTGGCTCGACTCAATACTGTTATCTTTTATTTTTTCGGACAGGGTGAACACTTGAACACGGCACTTTGAAATTCTTCATTTTTTTTTCCAACCAAAACGTTGTATGTTTGAGCGCTCAACTCGTTTACACCCCTATTTGCAACCAAATCTACTTGTTTCCATGACAAAATTTCTATCTATCGAGAAACCTTCCTCTCTACAGCATCATGAACAATGAAAGTATGGAGCAAAAAAGAAATATAAAGTTGAAATCCTGATGAGAGTTGGAGAACTTATAGGGAAGAGGGGTGATGCCAATAGAGAGTATTTTAATACCCGCAACAAATTCTTGAAGAGCGGAAAAATGGAGTGCTTCTTCCTGTAGAGACACACTTCCATGTGGAAAAAAGAATGAAAACAAAATCCGGGATTCAAACTAATAGTCAAATGTAGTTCAACTTTATTAGTCTGCCAAAATCTTCCAAATTTTTATTTCTATTTTGAGCTAATCCAAACTAGGAGAATTTTCTGAAAAAAAAAAAATTAAGGGGCATCTACATACATACCACCGAATTATTATGTATTTACATATCTGATACCTAAATTATAATTTTCTACATTCATGCCATCCAAATCTTTCACATCACAAAAAATACCATTTTTAACTTTTAAAAAGTGAATACACTTCATGCATGCGTAAGGTGGCATGCATTTAAAAATTGAACGTTAAGGGTTAGATATGCAAATACATAGGAATAAGTGGTATGTTTGTAAATCTACCTAAATTTAAATGCCGATTCAAGAATTTAACTGAAAGATACCAAAAGACTTATGAAATAAGATATAATAAATCCAGACAAGAAATTTTTCCAAAGTAACACTAAATTGCTTTGGTACCAAGATGCTTATTCAGGCAAAGCAACAATATAAGACTAACTAATCATTCTTATAAGCAGTTAATAACCAAACAACATTTTTGAAAGTCAAGTTTCAAGACACTTGCACCACAAAATTTTTCACGTTTTCAAAATTAGATAATCAGGTTCTAAACATTTATGTTACAGAAATGTCATCAAACTTTTCTTTCATTTATCTTTCTTACAAATTGCATATTTTTAATGAGCAAAGGCATATTAGGTGTAACGTTTAAAATTACAAAAACTAATGGAGCATTTGCAAGCATACAACCCAATTCTTATGTATCTACCTATCTAATACCTAAATTTTGCTTTTTATATTACTAACACCCAAGTTTTCATATCACATTTAAAAAAAACCACTATCTTAACTTCTAAAAGATGAAATACACCTTTTCATGCACATGTAAGGTGGCATATATGTAAAATTGATATATAGGTGTCAGATATGTAGAAACAAAGGAATTGAGTGGTATGTATGTAAATCTTCCAAAACTAAAATAACAAATTTATAAATAAGCTTATGGGTTAAGGACGCCTACCGGTAATCAATCACATGCGACTGTGTAGAATCCAAGAGCCGATAAATATAGATAGAAGAAACAATACCGCGCTTTCTCTGGAGAAGGCGAACTCTTTCAAGCTCAAAGATGTTGTGACCTGCTTCAGCACCTTCTGAAACTGAGTTCGTGTATCTTCGATAGAACCAGAGTTATCAATAACAATATCGGCCTTCGTCTTCTTCCAGTCCAATGAAGTCTGAGCATCAATCTTGTTTCTCGCCTCCTCTTCCGCTCTATCCATTAGCCGCTGCAGCTGCGTTTCAGGATTTACCCATACGACGATAATAGGCTTCGTCATTCGATCCATCTTAGCTTCAAATAATAATGGGATGTCAAGTACAATGACTTTATATCCCTTAAGCCAAAGCTTCATAATTTCCCAGAATATACCATAAGATATATGTGGAGCTAATAGACTGCATGAAGGTATTTGTTTAACTATGTAAGAAAGCAAGAAATGAGGTTGGCATCAAATTAAAGAGAAAAGAGAGGCTACTAAAATAGATGCAGAACCTAAGCATTTCAATTCTTATAAGTTATATCATATTACTCATCAATATTTTTTAATGAAGTCTGGTGAAATCTACTCACGTTAGGAAAACATGAGAATGGCAAAAAGTTGAATAACTAATAGGCATATAATAATAGTTTATACAAGAATAAGTTGGAAAATGAATTTCATTCTGCTCCTTAATTTCTTGTTAGAGCTCCTTAATTTCTTTTATAAAAACCGGTAAATTCAATGTTAGAGCTCCTTAATTTCTTTCAAAGATTCAGTTAAAATCTATCAAGATGTTAGAAAACTCAATAGAGAAGCACTAAAATAATGTCGATTGAACAATCTTCTCATTAACGACTTTGCAATAGATATCTTAATGTCTACACCTATTATTTTCAATCCCGCCATTGTCTTATAATCAACCTTGGCATAATCAGGTTTGGATAAAAAATTTGAGCGTTGATACTAATTGCAAGAAAAATATGAGTATTGCTTACCGAGGAAGAGGTGATGGAAATAAACTTACAAATGCAACAAAACTACAAAACAGAAAAGAAAAAGGGCAATTTACAGATATACCACAAATTCTTATATATTTAAATATCTAACACTTAAAGTTTGATATTTACACTTATAACTAAGGCTGTCAAAAAAGCTTGTGGTTCGCCAACAGCTCGTATTCAGTTTGCTAAGTAGCTCGTGTTCAAACCGTTCGTTAAGTCAATGAGTTGAACAAGGGCAAATTTTTTTAACTCAAATTATAAATAAGTCGAACATAAACAAACTTTTATTCGATCGTGCTCGGCTCGTTTCAGCTCAAAATAAAGAAATTATATATATTATTTATCTAATAATATATTATTTATATAATAATATATTATATATATTTATATCTAAGTTTAAATTATAGCAGCTAGTGAAGTCATGTGGTTCTACGCCTTTGATTATACAGAATTGGTGTAAGTTTGAATCTAACAACCTACATCTATTTTTCTAATTAATTTAAACAAGTCAATTTCGAGCCGAACAAAAGTCAAAATGTATAAGAATATGTAAATCGAGTCGAACCCCAACAGCTGTTCACAATCAATTTCTAACACAAGCCAATTTTTGAAAGAGTCAAACACGAGCCAAACCAAAGTTTGCCCAAGCTCTACTCGTTTACAACCCTACTTATAACATCTTGATATCATAAATCTATGCAATTAAAAAAAATAATCATAGTGTTATTTTTTATCATTGTTAGGTAGTCGACAACAAGCATAAAATTTATCGAAAAAATCATGACATGAATCATTTTGATCATTGTGTAAGTACTAGGGCGTCTCCTGGAAGCGACGCGCTGTACAATCTGAATACAGTGAAAGTGTGCAAGGGCCGCTACACCGACGCCCTGATGTAGTGTCAAATAAACAAGAGTTCTCACATTACGAACGGATGCGGATAAAGAAGTTAGTTCATGAAACTAATGAAACTAATGAAATTAATATTAAGATAGGATCTTAGAATATAGGTACTCTCAATGAAAAATTAATGGAATTTGTTGATATTATGATTCATAGAAAGATTAATATCTTATGTATTCCTCTTAGATATTCAAGAAACTAAATGGGTTGGAGAAAAGGCTAAGAAGATTGATAACTTAGGTTTTAAACTTTAGTATTCGGGTAAGTGTGACACTAGAAATGGTTTAGGAGTAATTATAGATAAGAGTTTGAAAGATAATGTTGTAAAAATTAATAGAGTTGAAGATAGAATTATAGCCCTTAAGATTATCATTGATATTAAGATTTTTAATATTATAATTGTTTATGCTCCTCAAGTAGGTTTAGATATAAGGTCTAAATATAAATTCTGAAATGACTTAGAAGACTTAATATAAATGATAACTCCTGAAGAAAGAATTTTTATTGGAGATTTAAATGGACATGTCTGTAGTGGTAGAAGATTTCAGAAATATTCATGGTGGCTACGGTTTTGGAATGACTAACGAAGAAAGTAGAGTTATTTTAGATTTTTCTTTAGTGTATGATTTTGTAATTATTAATAATTTATTCAAGAAAAGATATGAGCATCTTATTACTTATAAGAATGGATCTAATAAAATACAAATTGATTATTTTCTTATGGGAAGAAGATATCGTCGAGATTGTTATGATTGTAAGGTCGTTCCAAATGAGGATTTAAGTACCTAACATCGTTTATTCTAGATTTTAAGATAAGAGTTATAAAATAAAGAATACTATGACTCGTCATCTTAGAATAAGGTGGGGGAACCTAAAAGACAAATAAAATTATTTTTATGAGTAAAATTTAATATTTCAAATTTTATAATGTTCATGATGAAGCAAATGCTATGTGAGATAAAGTAACAAATACTATTAAACAAGTAACAAAAGATGTACTTGGTGAATCAAAAGAAAAAGTTTCTTTAAATAAAAATAGTTGGTGGTGGAATAATAATGTGCAAGAAAAGATAAAATATAAGAAGTTATATTATAAAAATCGGTTTAAATGTAAAAGCATAGAAAACTGAAAAAAAATATCAAATTGCCCGCAGGAAGTCTAAAAGAACAATTTTTAACGCTAAAAATTTTATTTTTAATGATCTTTATAATAAATTAGATACTAAGGAGGGTGAAAAATATATGTATAAACTAGCCAAAGAAAGAGAAAATAAAGGTAAAGATTTAACTCAAGTAAAGTGTATTAAAGATAAAAATAAAAAAGTGTTTTTCTCAGAAAAAGATATTCAACATAGGTGAATGAATTATTTTGATAAACTTTTTAATGAAGTTTCTGAAAATACGATCGACTTAAGTGATCTTTATATCGTTAATAATAATAAAGCATTTCATTTTTACTGTCGCATTAGTAAAAAAGAAGTTGAGGAGACTTTAAAGAAAACCAATGGTGGGAAGTCTGTAGGACCTGATAATATCTCAAATGAAGTATGGAATTATTTAGAAGACTTGGGAGTTTCTTGGCTTACTAAACTCTTTAATACTATTTTAAAACTAAAAAAATGTCTGAGGAGTGGAGGAAGAGCATCTTGGTCTCCATTTTTAAGAATAAAGAGGATGCACAAGAGTGTGCAAATTATAGAGGAATTAAGTTGATGTGTCATACATTAAAATTATGGGAGAGGGTAATTGAACATAGGTGACGACATATTACAAAGATTTCTCATAATCAATTTGGATTTATGTCTGGCAGATCTACTATGGAAGTTATACATTTATTAAGAGGTTTGATGGAGAAATTCAGAGATAATAAAGAGAATTTACATTTTATTTTTATTGATTTAAAAAAAACTTAAGGTTCCAAGAGATATCCTTTGGAGAGTTCTTGAGAAGATAGGTGTTGTCATTAAAGATATGTATACTAGAACTGTTACTTGTGTTCGAATTAAAGAATGATTGACCAAATATTTTCCTATTTTTGTTTGTTACATCGGGGATCGGCTTTAAGCCCTTATCTTTTTGCTTTAGTTATGGATGTTCTTACTGGACATTTACAGGAGGATGTACCTTGGTGTATGCTTTTTGCTGATGATATCCTTCTCGTGGATAAGACGAGAGAAAAAGCCCATGAAAACTTGAATTATGGAGGTCTACATTGGAGTCTAAAGGCCTTCATTTGAGTAGAACTAAAGCTGAATAGATGGAATGTAATTTTAGTAGTACTAGTAGCTCTAGTGACAAAAGTGTCACTTTGGGTGATCAAATTATTAAAAAGTGTGAATGATTTAGATATTTTGGGTCTGTTGTTCAAAGCAATGGTGATATAGATGGGGATGTTAATAGTAAAATTTGAGTTGGTTGGTTGAAGTGGAGGAATGCTTCGGGTCTTTTGGGTGATAGAAAAGTATCGCTTAGACTGAAAGGAAAATTTTATAAGACGGTGGTAAGACCTGCAATGCTCTATGGCGTTGACTGTTGGCCTTTAAATGAGAAGCATAATACTAAGTTAAGTGTTGCCAAGATGAGAATGATTAGGTGGATGAGTGGTTTTACACTTAGAGACAATGCGAAATGAATATATCTGTGATAGGGTTGGTGTGGCTCCTGTGACGGACAAAATTAGATAAAGTCGTCTTAGATGGTTTGGTCACATTAAGCGTCGGACATCTGATGATCTGATTAGGAGAGTAGAAGTTTTAGATTCGACTTATGTTAAGAAAGGCAGAAGTAAATATAGGAAAACTTGGGCTTATTGTATAAAAAATGATCTTAATTTATTAGAACAAAATGAAAATATGACACTAAATAGAACGCGATGGAGAAAAGGATTCATGCAACCGACCCCACGTAGTGAGATTAAGGCTTTGTTGTTGTTGTTGTTGTTGTTTTTGATGTCCCCTTAAAAAGGAAGCAAGTGAGGTGATTAAAATGGTAATGCCCTGCAAAACTAATCTACAGCCACTAAATCATAAATGTTCCCTAAATATTTGTAATTTCTACTTTTCATTGAAACAAAATATATGAAAATAGTGGCATGCATACCGGTTCAGAAGTTGACGTTTTGCTACATCAGAAAAAACAATCTGTCCAAGGCGTGATCTATCGATCTCTCCATTTTCTAGCAAAATATCATCTCCAAATGCAGCACCAACCTTTCTCCATCCAGGTGTCCCTTTTTTTACAACATCCTGCAATGCAGCAGTTTCCACTAATAGTTAAATACAAAAACTATATTGAAATTTGAGAGAAGAAAATTCTTAATGCCGCAAAGTTTAGGTTTAACAATGTATTGAGAAATGTTAAATTTTGTTCAGTGGTTTCAAATTTACATTTATGAAATACATAATCTAGGGAATGAAATCTTTAAGGGGCTGTCTGGTAACGTAGTTAAGTCATCTTTAACTTAAATCTTGCAAGGCAAAAAAAATGGCAACATTTAAATCCAAGATTTAGTAAATCAAGATTCTTCTCGATTTCTTTTCAGTTTTTCTTTATATCCCAGATTTACTTAATCTTGGTGTTGGCAGAATTCAGTAAATCCGAATTGAAGAAATTACTAAATTCGATACCAAACAGCACCTAAAGGATATTTCTGGCATATAACCGCAGTGCCCTTATGCCAACAGGTTATGAAACAAAAGAACAGAACTTCTATTTATAAGCCAAAACAGGTCAACTAGATTTCACTTTTCCAGCAAAATTCTTACAAAAACTTATCATTAATTTGTCAGAAAACACGCATAAACAGTATTGATGCTTGCATTCCCCAACAGCTATGGAGCCCCTCGATGGAGTAAGGATTGGTTTCAAATTTTTAGAATGACGTTGACATTTTAAGGAATATTAAGAACTAGCGTACTTGCAAAACAATGTGTATTAAAGATGAAAATTAAAAGTATTTTTCTTAAGAGGAAAATATTCAATATAGGTGGATAAGCTATTTTGATAAAGGTTTCAATAAAGTTTTTAAAAATACATTGACCTTAGCGATCTTAATATCGTTAATAATAATAAAATATTTTATTTTTACCGCAAAATTAGTAGAAAAAAGTTAAGGTAGCTTTAAAGAAAACCAAAGACGGAAAATCAATAGGACCTGATGATATCCCAATTAAAGTGTGAAAATATTTAGGAGATTTGGGAGTTATTTGACTTACTAAACTCTTTAATATTATTTTAAAAACTAAAAAGATGTCTGATAAGTGGAGGAAGAGTATTTTGGTCCCCATTTTCAAGAATAAAGGATCAATATGAGGGTGCAAATTATAGAGGAATTAAGTTGATGTGTCATAATTTAAATTTATGGGAGAGGGTAATTGAACATAGGTTAAGGTGTGTTACAAAGATTTCTCATAATGAAGTTGGATTTATGTCGGGCAGGTTAGCTATAGAAGCTATACATTTAATGAGATGTTTGATGGAGAAATACAGATAAAATAAGGAGGATTTACATATGATTTTTATTAATTTAGAAAAAGCTTACGATAAGGTTCTAAGAGAAGTTCTTTGGAGAGTCCTATAGAAGAAAAATGTTTATATGACTTATAATCAAGTCATTAAAAATATGTATACTAGAATTGTTACTTGTGTTTGAACAGAATGAGGATTGACCAAGTATTTTCCTATTTCAGTTGGATTACATCCATGATCGACTTTAAGCTCATATCTTTTTGTTTTAGTTATGGATGCTCTTATTGGACATTTACAGCAGAATGTACCATGGTGTATGCCTGCTTTTTGCAGATGATATCCTTTTTGTGGATAAGAGTAGACAAAGAGTTTAGGAAAAACTTGAATTATGGATGTCTACATTGGACACTAAAGGCCTTTGTTTGAGTAGAACTAAAACTGAATATATGGAATGTAATTTTAATAGAAGCCCTAGTGCCAGAGTTGTAAATATGGGTGATCACATCATTAAAAGTATAAATATTTTAGATATCTCTGGTATAATGTTCAAAGTGATGGTGATATAGATGGGGATGTTATTAGTGGAATTCAAGTTGGTTGGTTGAAGTTGAGGAATGCATCGAGCCTATTGTGTGATAAAAAGTATCTCTTAGACTGAAAGGAAAATTTTATAAGATAGTGGTGAGACTTGCAATGCTCTATGGTGCAAAATGTTGACCTTTAAAAGAGAAACATAAAACAAAGTTAAGTTTTGCTGAGATGAGACAACTCAGGTGGATGAGTGGCTTGACACTTGAGACAGAATCCGAAATGAAAATATCCATGATAGGGTTGGTGTAACTCCAATGGTGGACAAGATTAGAGAGAGTCGTCTTAGATGGTTTAGTCACATTAAACGTCGAGCATCTGAAGATCCGGTTAGGAGAGTAGATGTTTTAGATTCGCCTTATGTTAAGAAAGACAGAGGTAGACCTAAAAAGACTTGGGCATATTGGATAAAAAATGATCTTAACTTATTAGAATTAAATGAAAATATGACACTCAATAGAATGCAATGGAGAAAAAAGATTCATGTAGCCGACCAGACTTAGTGGGATAAAGGTTTGTTGTCGTTGTTGTTTTAGTGTACTTGTGGAATGCATTAACATGTTTGGTGAACTTTCACTATAAAGAATAGGGTATGAAATTCTAAAGGAACAAAAAAAGAGTATACAGCTCCATACAAAAAAGTAGAGCTTCTCCTGTCTCCGTACTGCACTATTTCTCACTCAAAGCTTCATATAGCATAGGTAAACTTTCAGCTCTCTCATATAAATTGGAATCTTCTCACTTTACATGACATTAGTTATATCATAAGAACAAGTAAGATGGCAAAGGATTGTTATTGCGATCCAACTAGGACTCCAAAAATATTGTTCTTGTTGTTTACAGCAAGAAAGAAGAAGATTTGAGAGGGGAAGTCATCAATAGCATGAAATACTGTGCAAGATAATTTTATTTGACTAATACAACAAAAGAAACCTCAAAAAAATTAAAAAAAAAACATAGAACTCCTTGAATTTGTTCAAACCTCTCATTGCAGGCTTACGCAAAGGTTGGTTACTGATCAGACTTGAACTCCCAATGCAGGCTTACGCAAAGGTTGCTTATAGATCAGACTGACGAGTAAATAAGGAGAGGAGAGGAGGAGGAGGGGGGTGTGCGGGGAGAAGCCAAAAGGCATTTTTTTCCTGCTTTGGGTAGATGATGCGTGGAAGGAGGGAGGGCCTGAGATCAAGTTATCAGTTTATATTCATACTCTAAACGATTACATGCAATCTCCATTCTCCATTATACAGAGATTCAAAAAAAAGTTTAGAAAATACTTCAAATTCCAAACTATAATAGAAATAAAAACTAGCCCTCCAAAACATCAACCTAAATTTAAAACCAATAAATGAATACAAAATTAGAAACTACCACTAAAGATATGAAAAATACTCAAAATCTCTCAAAATCCTCCTTTATTTGGCTGTCTAATTGAGTTTGAAAATAATTGGTTGCTATTTTGATGTAAAACTCCACAATTTAAGCCTTTATTCAAAAACTTAAAATGCAAAATCACTTTTATGGAAGCCAACCAGGCTAGATTTTTGTTTATCCATATCAGCTCCATCCAGAATATTCTCTTAATCTTCTATATACTCCTAGAAAACTTTTGGACATCCTAGCAATCTCCTAGAAGCTTCTCCCCTATTTTTCGAAATTTTGAAAAAAAAACCATAAGTTTCTGGAATTGTGATCCTCTTAGATCACTAGCTATAATTAATAATGCTTAAATCATTCTATTATTTGGTAATTTTTATTTGGTCCATATTGATGCCTTACTAAGATATAATGGCGCCTACAAGAGTCACAAAGCTCATTGACCAATAGCAAAATTATGGTCCCTTCTCAATGTGTGCAGAGGTGAAAACAAGCTCGGTGTTTGTTCTTATTCGGCTCATTTAAATTTTTTTTTGGCTCAAATGGGCTTGTGTTAGACATGGCTTGTGAATAATATGTTTTTATTCAACTCAATTTAAATTTTTTTATTCATTTGCTACTCGTGTTCAGCTCAAATTTAGATTGAATGGTTTAAATAATAATATATTTTAACATTTTTTTAGTGCAACATAAGAAAACAATATAATAAGCTTATAATAAATAATGTTTATTTAATTATTTAACTAATTCAAATTAAAATGATAAAATTTTGTTCGTGTACTAAAGATTAAAGTCAAAAAATGCTTTTATTAAATGAAGATATTCAAATAGGTGGGTGAGTTATTTTGATAAACATTTCAATGAAGTTTCTGAAAATATAATCGACCTTAGTAATTTTAATATCGTTAATAATAATAAATTGTTTTATTTTTACTGACGCATTAGTAGAAAAGAAAATAAGGATGTTTTAAGGAAAATTAAAGGCTGAAAATCAGTAGAACCTGATAATATCCCAATTGAAGTATGAAAATATTTAGGAGATTTGAGAGTTTCTTGACTTATTAAAATCTTTAACATTATTTTAAAAACTAAAATGATGCCTAAGTGGAGGAAGAGTATTTTGGTTCCCCTTTTTACGAATAAAGGGAATGCGCAAGAGTGTGCAAATTATAGATGAAATAAGTTGATGTGTCGTACTTTAAAATTATAGAAGGGGTAGTTGAACATAGAGTAAGACGTGTTACAAAGATTTCTCATAATCAATTTGAATTTATGTCGGGCAGACTTACAACGGAAGCTATACATTTTTTTGCGGTTTGATGTAGAAGTACAAAGAGGATCTACGTATGATTTTTATTAATTTAGAAAAAGCTTACGATAAGGTTACAATAGAAGTCCCTTGGAGAGTTCTAGAGAAGAGATCTGTTGATATGACTTATATTCAAGACATTAAAGTTATGTATACTAGGGTTATTACTAGTGTTTGAACAAAAGAAGGATTGACCAAGTGTTTTCCTATTTTAGTTGGATTACATTAGGGTTCGTCTTTAAGCTCATATCATTTTGCTTTAGTTATGGATGCTCTTATTGGAAATTTGTTAGAGGATGTACCTTGGTGTATGATTTTCACTGATGATATCATTCTTGTGGATAAGACCATAGAAAGAGTTCAGGAAAATTTTGAATTATTGAGGTCTACATTGGAGTCTAAACGTCTTCATTTGAGTAGAACTAAAACCAAATACATAGAATGTAATTTTAGAAGCAGTAGCTCTAGTGGAAGACTTGTAAATATGGGTGATCAAATCATTAAAAAGTGTGAACGTTTTATATATCGGGTCTATTGTTCAAAGTGATGGTGATATAGATGAGGATGTTATTAGTAGAATTCAAATTGGTTAGTTGACATGGAGGAATGCATCGAGTCTATTGTGTGATAGAAAAGTACTGAAAGGAAAATTTTATAAGATAGTGGTGAGGCTTGCAATGCACTATGGCTCAGTCTATTGGCCTTTAAAAGAGAAGCATAGAACAAAGTTAAGTGTTGCTAACATGAGAATGCTTAGGTGGATGAGTGGCTTGACACTTGGAGACAAAATGTGAAATGAATACATCTGTGATAGGGTTGGTGCAACTCCAGTGGCGGACAAGATTAGAGAGAGTCTTCTTAGATGGTTTGGTCACATTCAACATTGACCATCTGATGATCTGGTTAGGAGAGTAGAAGTTTTATAATCGACTTGTTAAAAAAGACAAAAGTGGACCTAAAAAAACTTGGTCATATTATATAAAAGATGATCTTAATTTTGTTAGAATTTAATAAAAATATGACACTTAATAGCACTCAATGGAGAAAAAGGATTCACGTAGTCTACACCACTTAGTGGGATAAAGACTTCTTGTTGTTATTGTTGTTGGCTACTTTATAAATTGATCTTCAAATAATTGTTTGTGTTCGACCCACTTCTTAACAAAGAAAGTGAACATGAAATATATAGCGAGTCAAACACGAGTTGTTCGCGAACAACCAAATTTTTTGATAGCCCAAGTTGTGTGTTCATGTTCTAGACTTACTTGGCATAAGAAAAGATGCTCATATCAATTTCCCTTGCTAGCACGAGAGATACCATATAGAGGCGGAACCTCTTAATGTATCATTGTACATTGGACGGCATCTTGTAGTTTCAAGGATTCTACTTAGCATTAAGGACTTATTGTTAATGCTTTCACCTTTTTTGCTCTTCAAAAACATAAAATATTACTAATTTGACTCGCATATGGAAGATCCAATAAAATGCTTATACCACTTCCATGTCTCGCAACCATGACATCATAAATGCAAATTAATTTGCCCATTTGTATGAGAGTATCAACAAATTTATTTCAAACTAAATAATTCAATAATTCATCAATAAATAAAACTTAAGAAGGCATTATAGAACATAATCAAGAATGATGGTTGCCTCTATACATACCAATAGCATAAAATAGCATGCACTGTAACCCATAACATAGTGTAGCATGCTTCCAACCATATTTATATAAAAAAGGTAACAAAACAAATAAGTATGCACTATTTGTGCTAAAGAACAAAATGCACAAGGTGTGAGCTATCGTTTTTTATTTTCTAAGTTTATTAATTTATTCAATTATTTGTATGAATAAAAAAAATTAATTAGAGATAAAAGTCATAAGATAATATATGATGAGAGTATTTTCATTATTAAGTTCAAATATCATGAAAATGTATTTGTTCCACAATTTTATTAAAGCAACATAAGAAATCTATAAAAAGTAAGCATCTTAATCCTCCATTTACATGCAAGATTTTAGCCTATCGTACTCAAATGCTATATGGTAATCTGCCAGAAAAATCTCTTAGAATATTAATACATCTATCTTTGTTACTTTTGGATGAGAACAAAGCTTGTTGTATGTTTTACTTTCTTCATGCTTCAACTATTTTCTTTGTATCTTTCTTTTTCCCTAAAACCTCTAAACATTTATTAATCCCCTTGCTCTTTCCTTGTAGCTAAAACAACTTGCCTCTTCTCATATGCTCTTATTATACTCTCTAGCATATGGATATGAGTACTTCGGATGCACTTTACAAGTATAAATATAATCATATATGATGAATAAACTATGACATCTTTTCAAAGATTAAAATATACTACACTCAAGATTTCATTGACCATGACCGAAGGGCAAATGCTTATCCATCCATTTTCCCCTCTAAAGTTGATATATGATTTACCTTTTTGTTGTTTCTCTGTCATTAGTTATTATAATTGAATTCTTGAATACATGAACACAAAGAGGTTGATGAAGGATGATTTCTGAAGGTAAAGTCATGGATCAAAGATGTTTGATATTGGATTTGTATGATTTCAATTAACTTATTCAAACCAATAATTAGTATTTAGTCATGTTCTTCTCAAGTTGATTGCAACTATTTCATACCCTTATTGCTTCAACTCTCTATTCCCACAACCCATCAAACTTCGCTGAATTATATAATGTTGTGAACTCTTAAGATGTCATTATAGAACTTATATGATACTAGTAAATTCATATTAACATTTGGTGCACCTATTTCATATGTTATCGCCACCATTTGGTCATATAAATGTGTTATAGATTAATTTCATGGTTTTGTTGATGGACAATATTAGAAAGTAACTAGAAAGTCAAATAAAATGAAAGTTTTTGAAAATCAAGGGATCAAAGTGCAAGTTGCTTCAAAAGTTAAGAAAATAATTAAAATTTATGCATTTGTAAAAACAAAACATTTAGCATGGTAAGAGTTCCATAAGCACATATCATAAAATTCATAAAATTAGACTCTCTCAAATTCAAGGGTAAAGCCACATACATCAAGCCCCTCTCACGACCCATATTAAAGGAAGCATCATGTGCAAGCTATACACTTCCATAATTTTAAATGGCCATCCCTTCAAGTGAAAACATGTAATTTTTAAAATATGATCTTATATCAACTTTCTTGTTCATCCTTCAAAGAAAATCTTCATTTTTATCATCATCTTGAGCATTATTCCAACATTTTTTTTTTATTGACTGATTCCAACTATTAGGAGCCAGCTATTTAATTCCTTCCGCACTCAGTCCTATCAACATGAGGCCCTGAGTCCTACGTCTAGTCATGGCAACTTCGGCCTGCCTCTTTTCCTTTACATTTCATCCATATGCCCATCCTGTTAGCTCATCTCCTATTTCACCCAAATCCATGAAATATAGAAGCAAAGAAGAACGGTGTCAATAATTCCACATAAAAAGCAAATAGACCAGTTTTAGAATCGAATTGGGTATGGCGCATTGGAACATGAAGAGGGAAAGGAAAGGAGGGCCATACCCTAGCGACAAGATCGGCGTCCACGACAGGGACGCCGCTGGATCTAAAGAGAGCAGAAACCGTGCTCTTTCCTGAGGCGATCCCTCCCGTCAATCCGACGATCCTCATATTCGTCTCGCTGCCTTTCACTCTCCACCACCAAGTAGCCGATGGCGGTCAATCAAAGTTCAGCCCCGGCGGCGTGTTTGACTGGAACGAGGGGCAGACACGAAATTGTTGTAGAAAAATTATTGTAAATGGTGTCCCATCAGGATGTATTTTGATTTTTCCCACTTAAATTTTTTTTTTTAAAAAAAATTTAAATACACCATAACCGTAGATAGGGCTGTCAAAACGGCTCGTTGTTCGCGAACAGCTCGTGTTCGACTCGTTATGAAGCTCGTGTTCGGCTCGTTAATTTTGCTCGATAAGTTAGCGAGCCGAACACGAACTAAGATGTGTTCG
>NW_018164841.1:319540-337630 GCF_001263595.1 Phalaenopsis equestris | reverse complement strand
ATATATATTAATTTTAAAAAAATCTAATTTACTACGAGGCTACAAATATTTATAATCAATTAAAATATTGATTAAAAAAATAAAATAAAAATTATTAAACTAGATTCAAATGATGTTTTAATATAAATAATAATTTTTAAATCTTGCTCAAACCTTTATTGTCTTATGTCTTATGACTACACGATTAGGATTGTTAAAAGAACTCTTTGTTCGTGAACAGCTCGTGTTCGGCTCCCTTAAACAACCCACCCGAAATTTTTGAGCTCGAAATATAAACGAGCCGAACACGATCATGTTCGGCTCGTTTACACCCCTAACCGTAGATCACCGTGATTTACGGTCATATACAATAATTTTTTATTGTTGTAAAAATAATTAAATAATTGGACAAGAAAATATAGTTACGTCCTAATTCGAATGAAATCAAGTCACTTGTGACTTATGAAAAAATAAAATAAAATCTGTTCGGTAATAAAAAGGAATATTTTTTCCGTGTTATTCATATATTATTTTATGTTATTCAGTTATTATTGTGTGTTATTCAAGTGTTATTGATATGTTATTATATTATTATAATAATGAGAATATTTTCATAATGCAATAACATCTGAATAACATACAATAATACACACGGAATAACACAGGGGAATATTTCTGTGTTACCGCGCCGATTTTTTTTTCTGTCACTTCCACGTTGCGTGATTTCATTGGACTTCACTTGTAATTCTACGTGCGGAGTCTGATGCAATATTTTTTTCAGTTCGACCGACATATATATAATTAAGAGCCTATTTGGGGCAACTTATTAGGTGCGGTGACACTATGGAAACGCAGCAGGCTTGTTTGAAAAACACGTTTGGCTCAGTTTTTTCCTAACGCTCCGACGCACTTGAGCAATTTTGTTAAGAGACGGAGAAGTGGAAAAAGGGTCGCGTCTTGCGTCTTCTGTGTGCGTTAGGGGGAACAATTCCTCCAGTGCCCCCTCCCCTCGACGCAAATGAGGTAACATTCGACCCTCTGTTCTCCCCTCGCCCTCGCACTCCCCGAATTCGAGTATCGCGTTCGCCATTGCGCTTCGTTTTATCGCCACCTGCTTTCTCTTTCCACCGGAGCAGCTGCAATGGCTGTCGCTTACCCGTCCTACATTTCCACCTTGAAACCGCAATGGCTGCCCTTTCCACCGAAGCAGGTTCAATGGCAGCCACAAGCTTTTTTGTGCATAAAAAATTGAAGTTTTAGGGTTGATTCTGGCTGCAGAGAGAAAATGTGTTTTAGAAAATGGTTATTTCGTTTTTACTATTTATTTTATTTTTTTTACTTATTTTTGTGGTTAATTGAAATCATCATATTTGAAGAAATGAAGGTGTTTGTTTAAAATTAATATTGATTTCTAATTCTAAACAATCAATTGACTGGAATTTTTTTCAAACATTATTTTGAATTGAAACAATTTGGAAGGAGAAGGATCTCGTTTAAACATAAATTTTGTTTGGGAGTATTTTGGTGGATATACTTTGCTTTTATTTTGTGATTGGCTTTTGAAAGTGATGTGATTGGCTTTTGAATTGTGATTGGCTTTTGAAAGTGATTATTTTTGTAGTGTTAGTAGAGAATAAAAGCCAATATGTTTGTGTAACTAGATTTGCATGGGAGTTAACCGATCCACGTTTGGGTGTCCTCTAATGTTTGACATGAATGTTGTTTATCAATTGAGCAGTGTATTCTATTTTTTTGAACTGATGTGTAGCAGTTTGAGACTATGTTCTGTGTATTGTTTCTCCCATACAGTTCTGTTATAAACAGTTTCACCAAACATGGGCAGAATTGTCATTTATCCAACAACAGCTATCAATAAACTATTCTGAATAAGCTACCCCAAACAACAAGCCAGCTTATTCTTATAATATGTAAATTATCAGATTAACAGAATAATCTGTTTATCAGCAGATTATATTTAATCAATAGCTGCCCCAAACAGACCCTAAATATGTTACATGTTAGTTTAAAATTTAATCATTTTAAAGTGATTTAATTAGGATGAAAAAATAATATTTTTTATCTAATAAAATATAAAATAATTATTTATATAGAACTAATTTTATATTTCTAATTATATTGCGAGCTAAAATAGAAATATGATGCATCATTTCCGATAGGACGTGGTCTTTTAGGAAATACATATTCTTTTAGAATTATTTTTTTCACTTCAATATAGTTATGGTCCACAATACATATGAAATTTTTATATATTTCTCAATTGAATTAATTCATACTAACACGTACAAATTAATTTATTGTAGGATTTTGAGATGGTAATAAATATGTGACAATTATAAAATATTTCATGTAAATAATAATTTGATCCAAACATAAAATTCTTATGTATCATGATTTCTTGTCAACATTTGATTATTGCATTAAAGAATAAGTTAATATTTTTAGTCCAAGGACAAAATATTAGTGTTGCACTAGGCATTTCATTATGGGATTCATTAGTTTTATCATCTAAAAATGTGGTATTCTAAAAGTTTTTAGAGGTGCTATGTCTCAAAAACTTACTACTTTCAATGGATTTCTTTCGAAGATTGAAAAGCGTTTTGCTTAAAATGATAAAATTGAAATAATTATGTTTCTTGCGAACTTGATACGGATGGTTCAAGCTCATGACAAACTACTTCGACCTAAATCCTTTCGGACAGGAGAATTAGTGTTAGTCCTTAAAAGATCGATCCTCATTCATCGAAAAATATGTAACAAGTTTGAACTGACGTTGGAAGGTCTGTCTGTGATAGATAAAGTATGTTTGAGGTTCGAGGCAGGCATCGGCTAGGTGACATGTTCACCACGGCACGAAGAAGGAGAGGCCCACACGGATGGGTGAGGACGCAAATTTCGACGCTAGTTCTGCGTCGGACAACCTCGCAATGGAAATTTGTTACGAAGGAAAAAAGCTGACGCTAAATCAAACACAAAATAAATTCAACGCAAATGTCTGCTAATTCATTTAATGATGCTCATTTTAATGACAACTTTTTTTCGACGCTAAACCCAATTTCTGCAGTGAATATTGCTTACCTTGGATGATATAAAACTATAAGCTTATAAAGTAGATAATAATGCTAGTATAACCAATATATTATGACAATTTATAAGTCAAATGGGAAGTGAATGATTTGCATGAACTTTCTTAAATTAAACTTGGTGTGCCAAAAAGAAAGTTATCCATTACTAAAAATTAATACTATTACAAGCTTTTTCAACACATTTACCCATCAAATTGTTGGAAAATTTCTTTTATAATCAAACATTGTGTGTAATTTATGATGTAATTCTATTTGGCATGTGTGACTTTCATAAAATAGTAAACCATATTTTTCTTAACAAAGTGATAAAAATTAAAATTTATGTTGAAGACTAATTCATAAAGAGTAAGGCCCATAATAATATATTTTTATCTGAATGAGACATTTGGTTGGAAGAAATAGTTAAATATAAGGCTCAATTTGCTTAATAAGGGGAATGTTTGAAGCTTTTTCACTGTATAATGAATCAAAACTAGTTTAGACAAAGTAAAGGTTATCATGGATATGCCTTCCCTTAATGTGAGAATTGTAGCATTAAACCACTTAATTTTCAGAACTTAAGAAAGGTGCTCATCATTTCTTAGAATAAAAAAAAAAAAAAAACTAAATACTTTTCATGAAACAAAGACCATGGGTCTGTTTGGTGCGGCGGTGTGGTGAAATTTTTAAAATTCACTGTAATTTTATCTGTTTGGGTAAACTGCATTTTCAGACCACAGAAATCTGCGTTTTCACACCGGATCTAACTATATGTGATGGTAGTTTTTTAGCCACGGTCAGACTTAAGAAAAAAAAAATGGAATAGCTACCGCAGATTTTTGAACAATAGATTATTTTTCAGTAACTTCACAACTGCTTTTTAATGAGTTGTTGCTGCCCTCAAACAGACCCTAAGAGAATGCTTTCAGACAATTGAAGGTTTTTTTTTTTTTTATCTCAACAATACAGAAGCCCATAAGCAAAAATAAAATTAACTCTTTTAGCATGGAGTTAAAGAGGAGTATATGAGTATTATATTGGTAAAAAAATATGTTAAAAAATAATGACTTATTTATTAAGGGTCAGTTTGGGGCAGCTGCAGCTTATCCAACTTATCCTGATAATCTGCTGATGAGCAACTGATCCAGATAAATTGGCCGACCGTTTGGTTTATGCGTTTGGAAAATAGACGATTATTGATAAATGATCATTCTGCCTTTGCTTTGGATAAGTTGTTTAATTGTTTGGTTTATGTTTTTGGAAAACAGCTGATTTGCATATTTTTGTATTATAAATTTTAATTTTCAAATTTATTTTTTAAGTTGTGTAACATAAATTCTAATAAATAATTTACATTTTACACTAATTATATAATAAGTTAATTTAAATTTAATTAGTTAACAAATTTACTTGTCCTCACAAATAACACAAAGTACAGGCACATATTCTCTTTGATCTGATTTGTCTTCCAATATGGATTCTGATGGTGAACATGCTGCATATAACACCTTATGTGCAATGTCTGAATCCAAATTCTCTTTTATGTTAAATGTTTCTACTTTATTTTTATTATATGGTGTAGTTCCCTGAGAAAATTCAAGCAGTTCTTCCTCAATTGGTTTGCTACAGAAATTAGAATTTGAACCTGACTCTTCAGAAAAACCATTGTAAGCGCTCCCTGTAGCAGTGTGCCGCAGATTAGATTTGTGAGCAAGGGAAGCATTACTCAAAGAGCGAGTTTTGAATAGAAATGATCCATTGAGTTCATCAAAATCGGTATCCCGTTTAGCTTTACAACGAGACATGACAGATTTGCCATCTGAATCGTCTGAGCCATCTTGCTTTTGAAGAAGCTTACATGGCAATGTATTAGAAACCACGAGGGCACAAAAAAAAATCCCATTTTTTGGCTTCGACAAACTTCCGTCAGCACAATAATCGCACCAAATCACTAGAATCATAAATTCCTTATGCATAATTCTAAAAATAGTACGAAAATGGTGCAGAGCTCTAACTTCTCTCGCCAGATGGAGCAGCAATCCGCGCATGAATCCTCATCCAACCTCCAGATCATCAGAGAGAGTCACCTTCCCCTCCAAAATTTAATCCTAAAAAGTAAACACAAGGCAATAAATTAGGTTGAATCCGACGAAGAAAAATGAAGACTTGGGGAGCAAAGATAAACCTTGAAAGGAGGACGAATCTGCTGCACTGCTTCGTTCCCAAAGATTCGGGGAGCTGCTTCGTTCCCAAAGATTCGGGGAGTGAAGATAAACCCTCCGCCTCTTACTCATTTGGAAAATATGAGTAACGGAGCACTGCTTACTCAGGGGAGTTATATTCGGGTATACCTTCAAAACAAAAGTGCTATAATTATAAAAAGTGCTGCACTGCTGTAATCTCCGTGTAATTTTCTTGTAACTTCTGTGTAACTTATTTATACCCATGAAATTATAAAAGTACAAAGAGGTTACAGGGGAGTTACAGAGGGGTATAACCCCGGTATAACCCTCCTGTACCCCCTAAATAACCCCTGGACGTACCCATCGCTGCATACATCTTATGTACGCAATTTTTTTCCCTTCTCTAGACCGCCTAAGGGTTTGCTGTTCTGCGTAAAATCACAATTGTCGCGATCAAAAGAGGTGATCGTGAATGCTTACGGCGAGGACGGTGGAGGAATAAGGGGGTAAACGCAACGAAGAAACGCGGCCCGTGGGGATATTCCCGCGACCTGCATCTAATACAAAATAGAAAACCCTTTTTTTTGAAACGCTCCTCAAACGCGAGAAACAAATATTGAGGCGGCGTTTTCAAAACGTCGCCGCACTTTTTAAGCTGCCCCAAACAGGCCCTAAATCTGAAAATTTTTTCATTGACATTGATAATTATAGCCCAACAGCCTGGACATTACTTTCTGGTGCATTCAATTAAATAATCACTAATTATTTGTTGAAAATGTGTTAGTAAAGTGGAATCATTTTAAACGACTTTTTAAATAGATTTTTGGCACATAAGTTTCAAATATATTACATCTCATAATTTTGAATTTTAAAATAAAATTACCATTCATAGTGAGTTAAAGATAATCTATTAAATTTAAAATATAATATTATTTTATAATTAATTTAAATAAAAAAATTGTCATAAAAATTATTATTTTTAAATATTTAGCAATCAAATGAATTATTCTTTTAACATTTAATTATTCAATTTATAACTTAAAATAATGTATGTTTGTGCACATATGTGATAATACTAATAGAAAATATATGTGGCAAAATAATTCGCCGATTGAACATGAATCTCGAAACTTCTTAGAAAAGATAATTTTTAAATTAAAATTTGTTAACACATTAGCTTTAATTTAAAAAAAATTGTAGCAAAATATTAAGTTAATTGATTTGTCGTCCAAAAAACTCACTGGATCGAACATGAATCTTAATACGTCTTACATAATTCTATAAATTTCATATTGAAATTTATGATATTATTGTGTGAAAGAGGGGAGAGCGGGGATGCTAGCTTTCACGGGTTAGGAAAAATTTTTTGTCCGGACTTCAAACGTAGCTCTACGTGTGAACTCCAATAATATATTGTCACATGTGCTACATCGCGAATGTTATTTCAGGGTTATTGAAGTGGAACCGCAAAGGTTATTTTTGGGTTATTGAAGAGTCATCTATACATAGCACACATGACGATGGTATATTACTAGGAGTGCGCATGTAGAGCTACGTCCGAATGAAATAAATGTTGGAGTAGTGTCACGACAAGAGAGAAGGACGTGGGGAGAGGTTCCAAAGCCTGAGAGATGGAGAGGGGAACTAGAATGAAATAAATGAGAGTGGGGAGGCTGGCGGCTAGAATGGGAGAAAATGTGTTTGTAGTAAGACTTTGTTTTTTATCAACTTCTCTGCTCACCGCTTCCCTCATCTACGCTTAGCTTCCTTTTTAGTACCCTTGGGTGGTTTATCTTGGTTTGGCTGAAAGTTTGGGTTACCTCTGATAGATTTATACTTGATTATAATCGAGATTAATATATAATTCATATCTAATTAAATAAAACTAAATTAAAATTTAAATTGAACCAAATTAAATTTAACGTAAAAATCAACTCAAATGCATCGTGGTATCTCCAACTCATTATAATGCTCGGAATTCAATTTTGTAAGCTATATTGAATTTGTAACTATGCGTAGAAAGCATACTACGAGTTCAAAGATGTTTTTACACTCTTTTTGCTTGAGTTTGTGCTTTTCAAATTTTCAGGCATGCAATTCTCTCTCACGTAAAACAATTATACCTGAATTTGTCAATTGGTAACAAAGCTTGAAATTTGGTGGGATGTTAAGTCTGAGTTCGGATCTTGTGCAAGATTTGGGGTAAGTTGATGTGAGTTTGAATTTGGGGTATGTGAAGATTGGATTTGAGGTCTTGGCTGAATTATGGATTAATGATGGAGGAATCTTGGATGGTTTGGAGTGGTGAGGAAGTACCGCAGTGCCAGGTAAATGTCCAAAGCATAATGAGCCTCCCCAAAGCCTTATAGTCCTGCAAGAACTTATTTTGGAGCCTCCACATATTAGTCCCAACCTTCCAAGTGTTGATGGTTTATGACCATCCATGTGAGGTTCCAAAAGGGTCAAGCAATATTGAGGACCTCAAAGGAGGTGGGGTGTGAGGTGTGTTTGTGAAGTGGAATGCCCCAAGCCACCGAGGATCAACAGGGTGTCCTCAAGGCCTCATGATTCTATGGGAACTTATCATTGAGTCTTCACATGTTGGTCCTAACCTTCTAAGTGCTGGAGGTTTATGACCACCCATGTGAGATTTCCACCCATGTGAGATTTCAAAAAAAAGAGCTAGGTGGTGATTTGAAGACCTATGAGGGGTGGGTACCATCACGTCCTCTAGTATAGTCAAAGGGAAAGTCCTATGACTAGATCATAAGTACTAAGGGGAAGACTAGTCCTCACCAAAAAAGGAGTTTAACAAATACTAATGATATTAAGTCTAAAAAACACTGAGCTATCCTTTGTCTGACAATAACATTAATAATATTGAATTGTTGGATAAATTTATTTTAATTAATCATCTTTTCTGCTTTTTTATGATTAATTCTCGTTATCTTTTAACCACAAAGTCTCACTCACTTATTCTAATAGTTTCATAGTTCCTTACATACAAATTAAAAGTTGTTATTTGATAACATATATTATTGTACAATTAAAATTATCAAAATTTTAGTGGCATGATCTAGGACAGCTCACTAAGACTAAGCACATTCCCGTTAAGAAATTTGAAAACTCCTTAGAGTCTACTATCATCTAGGATTATTTAGGCGTACTTGCCCAATATTAGGGTTTTCAATTTGGACTGATGGATCGAGATCATACATGACCTAAATTTTACCCAATAAATATACATGACTCAAACATTACCCATTTATTAAATAATTAAAAATTTGGAATCATATCAACCTTCAACTTGATTAACCCAAATTCACTCTATATAACTTAATTAAGATAAAATATTATAGTTAGGAAAGTCAATTTTTTGTTGGAAAGTAACTTGTGGGTTGGAAGGCCAAATTGAACCCAACACAATAAACTAAAGAGGTAATAATTTGTGGCTCAAATTTGACTTGCAAGTAAATGGGATCTACCTACCTAAACCCATGGTTTTTTATTCAAGTTCAGGTTGGGTTATTTTTTGAGTCTTTTTTGGTCATCCTTACCCAATATCAGTCATGCTCAGGCAAACACATGCAAACTCATTCAGGCTCACATGTTCTGAGGTATCATTCACTATAGTATGTCAATATGTTCATTTAGCTAAACTAATGACTTCATTTGAATATAGGCCGATGAATTCATAAAATTATGTTGACAACTTAATTAAAGACTCAAACAAATGATGAATATTCATTCTAAAGTAATTAACCTATATGCCTCTTGTATTTTACAATAAGAAATTGTAATCCATTTTATGCATTTTCTTATTTATTTAGCTCAATATGCCACTTTTTGTGCACTTAAATCTTGCTTTGAATCCATATTAGATGTTTCAAGGATGATCTAGGTTAAGCATTTATTGGCATTGAAACCGATCACAAAAAAAATTACTCATAATTCTTTCATTTGTGCTCCTTTCCCTCATGTTAGTAAGGTTTAGTTATAATTCTCAAGTGCACGTATCGTTCAAGTAATATAGAACTTTCTTTAGTCCAGAGTATCGATCCCACAGGGAAGGCTGTTAAATTTTAAAGACTTCAGAAAAGTTCTAGTTGAATAAAAAGAGTCTTAGCTTGGAAAAAAGTTTGATTTGGATTGTGCTGGTGAATTATTCCAAATTACCACTAATCCTAAAAATTTTCTATAAAGCTAATTTTACTAAGGTTAAAGAAATTAAGAGAAATCATGTTATTAAAAATACCCTCCCCTTGCAATGAAAGAAGTAATTTGTGTAGAAGTGGAAAACTTTGAATATACATTGAAATTGTGATAAATAGGAGCATTCATCTTCTTTACCCTATTCTGATTGCATAACAAAGTTTGGTTTAACTAGGTAAATGTTTCTGCTCGTCACCCTAGAAACTTCCCAGATACCCCCATTAAATTTATCTCTCTATATATTTGGACTGATCTAAGGATTAATTTTTCTTCACCCTATAGAGCAATGTGGTTTCTACTAGATGTTAAAGTCATAGCCCTCCCAGATCTATATGGATTCACAACAAATTTTAACATACCAAATGGTCATATCAATATGTAAATAAAGCACAAAGTAAAAACTATCACAATAATAATTGATAATTCATTCTAAGTGTATCCACATACCTACACGTATTACCAATTCATCACAAGAGAAAAGTAAAAAGCATCTACTCACAATGAATGGTATAAACATAATAACACATCATCTTATAATAAAGCAAAGTCATATAAAATGAGTTTGCACTAATACAAAACAATATGAAATAACAGACTTATCTTTCTCCCTAAGAACTGAAAAGAAAACTTCTCCCCAAATGATCTCCAAGTCCTCCTTGCACTGCTAACAATGATCCCTTACAATTTCACTTAGATATCTCAAAGCAAATGAAAATAAATGAAAAACCTAGATCAATCCTCCCCTTTCCCACACTCTTTTATTTCTTCTTCACTACCTCCCCCAAAATTAACCCTCAAATTCTATGTAAAACTTCTCCAAAAACTATCCGTGACAGTTCTGGCGCCTTCTCGAGAATGCATGGGAAATCACTTGCGTCTAGGCATCACCTTCTCTATTTGCGGGAACATGTCTGGTGCCTAAGAGATAGTATATGGTGCCATGGTGCCACCTTCTGAGGAAATTGGGCATAGTCCAGCGTCTAAGAGCCCCAAGCTGACGCTTAGGCGCAATTCACTATATGCTCCATTGCTCATTTTGCCTCCTTTTCGTTTCGTTTCTACTCCAATTTTCTTCAAATCTCTTACCTCTGATACATGCAACATAAACATAGAAATATCTTTCTTCAAAATATAGTTTTATAAAAAAATAAGCGTTAAATATAAAGGAAAATTTAGCATGCTACCAAACATGTCAGATTCTAAGCATCGCCACCCCCTACGTCACCATCAGAAGGTTGGTTTTTTTGTTCAATTAAAGTTAACTCGCCAGTCGAGATCCACTGAATAATGATAGTTGTTTTGAAAGTAGAAATAAGCAGGTCCGAACCTAAGGGTTTTATTCAGATCTTCTCTTTCCCCTTCTTTCATTGGTTTCTTCCCCGTCGGCTCCTTCATAGAAGCCTTACCCACCTTGTTGATTAGCCGCTTTGACACTTCAACATTAGAGGTACCCCATAAATCTCAGGTCATCTGACTGTACTTGCTTGGATTCATAACCTTGTTAATTATGCCCTTATGGGTATATTGAACAATAGAAGGACTCTTTCCATCAACAGAAGATGCCAAGCCTCGCATTTGGGGAGGAATATATTGTCTATTATATGGCTCACCAGATGGACTAGTGAGAATCCCCCACTCCTTCACTGATGCCAAGAGGAAATTGAGCTTCCATTCCTTGACTTTGTTCTCAAGATCTATCAAGTGGATCTTCCCATTTGAAGTAAAGTTCACATAATCATTTGGGTCAACCTAGAAAAAAAATACATGAGAAAAAGCTATCATGACCAAGGGACCTCTATTAAGTGGCATTAAATGATGAAAATCATGATTGTCGCTTTGCAGTTTGCCTTGAGCTGGATTGGGATAACACTATAGTGATTCAAAATTTCATGAAGTTCATGACAGAGAAAAAGGCAAAGACCTTAAATAAATTGGTCACGTTATAATGCAAGTCATCCTCCATAATCATCAGTCATCTGATTGTTTGGAGCTAGAGCCTCCAACACAATGTCACTCTTGTAAACATGTCTTTTCTAGAGTCTTGAAACTTTGTCAAAAGGACAAAGCTGAATGCTTTGATGTCGACATTGTCCCAAATTCTTGGGGTGATTATTTGGAAGCCATGAGAATGGTTAGCAAAAGGGCAAAAAGGAAGATGATGACTAAAGAGTAAAGAAAGAAAAATTGATGTTATGGAGGAACTCCAACCCTCTTCATAGGGCTCGAAGGGAATTTAAAGCATTGACACCCTCACCTATGGAATACAAGTTTTGCATCGCTTAACAAAGAAAAACTAATGTGTTTACATAAATAAGAAAATGTAAATATCTATGTATTCATTCAAATAAGAAAAAATTTAAAATTGGTTCATTGACTACCAACGCCAAAACCAACCCCCACCTCAATAGTTCCTTATTCAAAACTCAACCACCTAACTTAAATCTATCAACACCATTATTTTTGGCTTAGAATCAAGAGATCGGGCAAGCCTCCCTCAAATTAGCCAGGCCATTCACATATTTATGACCTCCATTCAGACATTATCAGTTTCAGTCTGACAGTCTACCACCTCAATTTGCATGTTGAGATCTCGGTCGATTGCTTCTCAAAGAGAGTGTCGAGCTGGAGCTTCAACTCCTTTATGATAGCTTCTCGCTGGTTCTCAGCCTCCTTCCGAAAGTTGGCTTCGTGAGCAAAGAAAATTGTCGTCTCATCCATGTAGCGGGCCACGAGGTCTGCCAACTCTCTCTCACAACTCATCAACATATTCTCCATGGTCTTCTGAGGAGTTGGGGCTCGTACTTCAGCAGCCTCCGATGAATCGGAAACAGGAATCAGGTTTGTTGCATAGTAAAAAAGAATCAAGTTAAGCAAAGTGCAGTCACTCCAATCAATTAAATCAAGTAATTGAACTCTTCATACAAAGGAGTTGATATGGTTCAAACCAAAGCAAAGATGAGAAATTCTCACCAAATAAAAATGGAGCATCTATTGCCCTTATCTCTCCGATTTGAGAATGGTCGGTCGCGCCCTTATTCCCTTGTAGTACACCTTCAGAGGTTTACAGAGCTCTTTGCTCTCTTGACCAACAAACTTAGCTGACACTTCAACATGGGAAGTACTTGGACCTTTGTCTTTATTCTTACGAACCAAGGGAAAATCATTGAATGACTCGTTATCATCATCGTCCTCTCGTGCACCCAAAGGTCCCTTATTGAAGGCCAATTACTTCACTTGCTTCTTCATGGCAAGTGTATTGCCCTAAGGATGTTTTCCTCAATCACTAACTACTCCACCCTCGGGAAGATGATGTTTCCCAAAAATGCTCGGAGGATGGAACTTATCAACCGGAAGTCCAAAAGCTTTCATCAGGATGTCATCAGATGGATCGCCGGACAAAAACCTTTTCTCTACTCTCCATTAGAGAGTCCTCTATCATGAACGACCAAATGCCTGAACAAAAGAAAAGTGCGGGAGTACGGGGCATCATCAACAACCTATTTATATGATGACAACACACGAGAAACTAGAGAGTTTGATTATTAAATACCAATTACAATATAAATGAATTTAATCTGGAATTTATTGTTGCACTTAACTTTTATATTTTTGTCATAGCTCTCATTTTGAAGAAGCAAGAAAATTAAGAAACTGAATATGTATGACAAGATTTTGATAACACAATTCTCGAGAAAAAAATATAGATACATAATAAAAAAAAGTGAGACCCATGGTCAAGTCAAACAAGAGATCAGTTAAATATTAATTAATTTTATAAAATGCCACATATTGATGTTGAGCTAAGGAACAAGACATCTCAAAGGTCCTAACAAGCTGTTTTGATTAATTGATAGGCTAATCGACACATGTGGACGAAAGAAGAATCAATTCACATTCGGCCGGACAAAAGAAAGTTCTATGATAGGTCAAACAAAGATTGACTCTAAAGCAGGGTGAACACCACCATACAAACTAAAGAGATGGATCGCATGGCGAAGCGACCCCTCGAGTGAATTTTGTTTGGAGGCCTCTATGTTGTCCACACGTAACTCAACTCACTATCATCAAACAAATGACCATAAACTAATGATGAAAAATCATCATGATCGGCCATCAATTTTCTTATTAATATATTTTCAATTATTTGTATATTGTACAAATGACCTTGATACACCTAAGCCTCTTTATGTGGGAGGGAGACCTAGATGTAACTATGTACTCTGATACGCTAAAATAAGTGTTATTTTAAGTATACATTTTATGCTTATTTTTTGTGATATTGCACTTTAAAGAATGATATTTTCATATTTTTGGTGAACATATATCAATTTTAGGCATTTGGAGCAAAAGTAGCAAAAAGGAGGAAATTTGGAGCCAAAATAGCCAATTTTGTGATTCTGATGCCTGAAACGCCAGATTGGCGCCTGAAGCGTCACTTTACAGTGAGCTGGCACCTGAAGTGCCATTATATAGAGAGATGGAGCCTGAAGAGCCAGATCGACAGCTGAAGTGCCATAGCCCAAAAATAGCGCGAACTTAAGTAACTTGGCGCCATAAGCGCCAGATCGGCACATGAAGCGCCAAAGACAACTTTTTATGAATCAAGGCGGTTTGAGACAAATTTTGCTCAAATTTTGAAGGCTCTAAATGTTTCAAATGTTCCATGGAGTGATTCAATGCATCTAAACACTTTGGAAAGTTTTCCAATGAAGGGATATGTCTCTTGAATTAATGAACATGTATTTCAGAATTCAAAAGGCTTGACTTTTGGACAGAATTTTAGAGAGAATTTTGATTCTTTTTGGAGGGAGGCAACCTCTAATAAAAGAGAGGGAAGTTTAGGGCTTAGAGAGGAGAGTTTGTCAGTGGAAAAGAGGGATGAAGTGTAAGAGAAAAGTTCAATAGAGAGAGAGAGAGTTAAGGACTTGGAGATTTTCTTTTAGGGTTGTAAGAGGAGAGAGAAAGTGAGAGATTTCTTCTTCATTACACTTCCAAGAGAGAATTGATAGTTCTTGTAAAGAGGGAAAGTGCTTGAAGAGAACTTCTAGGGAATTTCTTGGGAAGGATTGTGAGATAAGTTGTTTTTTTTTATTTTTTTTAATTTGTAAACTTATTTTTATATATGAAATTCGTGTTTTGTTGTATCATTCGTATGAATTCTGAGTAGTCTTCTTTATCCTTCTCCCTACTCTGAGATATGATTTTGTGAATAATTGATTTTGTTTTATACAGTTTTAAATGTCCACAATCTGTGATGATTTGAACTCTCATCTTCATTTACTTTTGATCTAACCAATTGAAATGTTAAAATGAGTTGAGAAACATATGATATGAAAGTGATGATTTCTACAACATGGTGATTCAATTTCATGAGTGAGGATGTTATCCATGGGGATGAATGCAAATAAATAGAAAAATATACTTTGTTGGATGCAAAATTAGACATTTTTAGTTGACAGCTTAAGATCCCTAATTTGGTCTAGTTGATTGGAAACTAATGTGAGATTGTTAGCCCTCAGGTAAGGGAGAAGTGAGAGCTCTGGAGTGAGAGCCAATATCATCCCAACCTAACCACAGAATTAGGGACCAAACTCTGGATTATTCAATGTTTTTTATGCACTTGAAAGATGGTAAATAATAGAAATGCTCCTATTTGACATAATACAATTATCTATATATTTTTTAAATGATTTTAATTTGTTCACAATCCATATACTCATTGTAAAGGGAATTTATGTTTTCTTAAATTTGAACTCTTCGTCACAGAAACTTTGTTTAGTTTTCATAAGTTTACTTTTAAAGTTTAGAAATTAATTTAGTTAATTTAATTCTTTTAACTACATTTTATTTAACATATACTCAATTACTTTAGATTTGAATTTCACACTTACATTTTGAAGTTTGAATTGTGTTTTACATTATAGTCATAAGAATTTATTTATAAGCATTTCCAACTTCCCTGTGAGATCGATATATTGAACTCCATTAGAGCCCTTTATTACTTGAACGCTATGTATATTTGTGTTATTCATATTACGGATTTGGCAGTTTAAAGATTTTAAAAGATAAAATTATTTTTACTAAAGTTATTTTTTTTGGATTGAATTGCATATTTATTATAAGTGTTGTCGTGGGGGTTTTGTCATATTGGTGTTTTGTCATATTGAAAAATGTTTGCAAAAATAATAGACAACAAATCTACGCATAAAGTTTTTGGCACCGTTGTCGGGGAAGTAATGGAAAGTAATTGTAAATTATTTTATAATTTAGAACATTTTATTTGAACTGAAAATCTATTTGTAGTTTAATTTGAATATTTTCATATTGAATATTTTCATATTTTTTTTAATTGCTATTGTGTTTGTTTATACGTAGTTTAAGATCTGAAAATTTAGTATCTTATGATTTAGAGTTAGAAAGAATAATTAGAAAAAATTGAAAACAACAAAAAGAGATAGATAATTCTAGTAGAATGGGTTGCAACTCAAGTAAATTTAGCAATGAATATCATCAGAGACCTTTAAGAGATTATGCTAATCATACAGTTGTTTTCGTTCATTTTTCTCTCTTTTATTTTAGATGGAGTCGCCAATCTATCAATTGTCGTATACTTCCCTTTTTTCGAATAAATCTCCCTCCCAAATTAGATTAGTGATTCGAAGAGGAGAGGAACCGGAAAAGACAAATATACAACAATGACAACAGACAAGAGAAAACACAAAATGTGGAGAGTCTACGTGTGGTTATTGACCTCATTTTTTGTTGAAGTTTAGTTTTTTACTCCTTAGTAGCTTAGGTTCTAGCCATAGGACTTTCCTGTTGACTATTCCTAGAGGACTAGAAAAAGGACCCTCATCAATAGAAATTCTAAACTCTTCTTTACTTAGCTTGAAGTTCCACATGTTGGTCCTAACCTCTAGCACTTAGTAGGTGGAGTCAATATGGAGGAGCTCAATGGGAGTCCCCCATAGGATGGTCAGACCTTAAGACTAACCCTGGGTGTTCTGGTTTTGGTGAGGCTAACTTACACACACTACACTCTCTCACATACTCTAAACCCTAGGACTCCTTAGGTTGGTCTCCTGACTCCTTTTGGAGAGCTCATACGGATGACCCTATACCCCTATTCTTTGGCTAAGAGGGTTAGAACCAACATATTGAGCATTAAAAATGAGTTCTCACGTGGCTCCTATCGGTTTGGTATGGCTTCATGGCTTTTTGGCCCATTTTGACCCAAAATCACCAAATTACCAAAATACCCTATAACCTTAAATTTTGCCCAAAATCCCAAAATTACTAAAAATACCCAAATTTGTCCAAAAATCATCTCAAACCCCTCACCACTACTTAAATTGACTAAAATTTACCAAATTTCCAAAATACCCCAAAAAATTGCCAAAATTACCAAAAAATTCCAAAATACCCCAAAAAATTGCCAAAATTACCAAAATACCCTTCATGGCCTAAAAATTCCAAAAATTCCCAACAATTCCAAAATAATCCCAAATATTCCCAATTTTAATTTTTTATCATCAATTTGACCAGATTTGATCAATTTTACTAAATTTGACCAAAAACCCCAATTTGCCCTTAAAGGCCCAAATGTCCTTAAATTAACCCCAATTTTGGCCCAATTGACCCCAATCTCACCCAATTTCAATTCTAAACCAAAATTCAACATCTCCAATTCTATTATAAAAAAAATTAAAATCCAATTTGATCTAATTGCAAGCCCAATTTCATTCAAATAAAAAAGTCTCAATTTTGACCATATGTCCGAATCCACCAAATTGGCCCACCAATTCAATTCAAAATCACTTGAAACTTTGCCAAATCCCTCATGAAATATTCCTAAACCAAACTCAACATTCAATTAGCCCAAATTTTAGCCCAAATTCAATTTCAATTTCAAAAGCCCAAGCCCACTACACTTAAATTCAAAAGCCCAAAGTCCAAAGCCCACATGACAATTATTTCTTTCCACCATCCATTTGATTAAAATCATTCCTAAAGTACTAAATCAAAAATAAAATCATTCCAAATCAAGCATCATGACAAAATCCACCAAAATATTTCATAAATTCAAAAATCCCTCCTCATGAAAGTTGACCAAGCCAAGGACAAGTCATAGAGCCACTTCCAAGTCATAGGCAAGCCATGCCACATCATCAAGCTATTATTGGAAAGAGGCTAAAACACTTTCAAATATCCGTAAGATTCTTTTAAACCCTCCCATGAATCACTCTAACTAATGTTTAGACAAATTTCTTTGGATAGAGACCTCACCATGATGATTAAGCTGAGCCGCCTTAATCTCCTCCGCACTCAAACCAACCTAGAGGGGTGAACCCAGCCCCAAACCATGATTTGACCCAAATTAACCTAAAATAACCCTTTTCCCATACTCTTTAAATTGCATACCTTTACACATGCCCAACCCTAATTGACTTCACCAAGACCAAGCCCTGACCTCCCTTGACCGGATGGTGACCCCTCCCTGGCCAACCAGCCACCTTGGTGGCTGGAAAACTCAAAATCAAGAGCTCCATATAGATCAAAACTCAAAACTAAACCCATCCAAGCTGTCTCATCCTAATTGGATTTTTGCACATTGTTGGCATCCATGTTGGCAT